>NC_056735.1:855380748-855398248 GCF_019279795.1 Protopterus annectens | reverse complement strand
AAAGAAAAGAAGAAAAAGTAGAAGGAAGGATATGTAGGGACAGGGACAAGTGGGGTAAGGAATGGAGCAAAGAGGAAAGGAATCAAGTGGGATGATGACAATGACATGTCCTGGAGCTAAGTAAGACATTTTTTAGAGCTTTTTCCAATGCAAGGGTATGGATAATGTTTCTAAGAGACATGAGTAGTTTGTTCCAGGATAGAGCAGGGGAGAAACTATAAAGTTTTTGACCAAAGGACTTTTTAAGTTTATATATTTGTAAGAGACATTGGTCAGAGCCTCTAAGGGACAGAGGGGCAGTATAGAGAGAAATAAGTGAGAGGATGCTAGGGCAGAAGGTGGGGATATTAAGGATAGAATAAATTATACCTCGTATCATGCTTTTCGGCCCCAAAACCTGGGCCGAACCACAAAGGGAGGGGGAGTGTCCATATTCATCAAGGGCACCCACACCTCCAGGTTAGTAGCAACACATGAAGCATCGGAGACCATACAGGTGCAACTAACCATAGGCAAAACTGCTGTACAACTGGTAGCATGTTACAGACCACCCTCCCGATCTCAGGAATCCCACTCAGCCTTCCTGAAGACATTGGAGGATATGAATGTATCACAAAATACCATCATACTGGGAGACTTCAACTACCCTAACATAGATTGAGTACATTATTCTAGCCCTAACACCCTAGCCCAAAGGTTCCTGGAATTCAGAAATTCAAATGCACTGGAACAACTAGTCACCTCTCCCACTAGGGGAGATAATATACTAGACCTGATCATCACAAACATGGGGACAAAATGCTCCACACCGGAGGTATACCCCTCACTAGTGAGATCTGACCACAAACTAATCACCCTGGATATACATATCCCACCTCCACCCCCAGTACAAAAGACCACAGTGAAAAACTTCTCAAAAGCAGACTTCACTCTTCTTAAGACTGAGATGGTATCCTTTAAGCCCACTGGGCCAGTGGATACCACATCCCACAATGCTGAATCCTTCACAAATGCTTTCTATGGACATCTCCAAGAATGCATGGATCATGCAATCCCAAATAAATCCAAGTCCCTCTCCACCAAAGGCAAGCGTCCTGTCTGGTGGACCTCAGCCATTAACAAATTGTATAACAAAAGAAGGAAGCTACTGCACAACAGAGCAAAATCCCATAAAGGGAAGACATCTCTGATCTACACTAGCAGAAAACTACGTTCTCTCATAAAAACATCCAAGGCCAACTTTGAGAGAAATATCGCTAAGGACACTAAAGATAACCACAAAGCCTTCTTCAGCTATGTTAGAAACCTGGGTGGAAACCCTCAGATATGCTCAGAGTTAGTTCACAACAACAAAAAATACACTGAACCCACAGATATTGCCAACATTCTGGCTGACAGGTTCAGTGCAAATTTCTCCCCTCCCTCACCCCCAAAAGAAGAAATACTTATCCCAGCTGAATGTAATCTCCCTGTCATCTCAGATATCCAGGTGAGAGCCGCCCGCAGCAAAGCTAAAAACACTGCATCAATGGGACCTGACGGTATCCCGGGTTGCGTGCTACGTGAACTCCAAGAGGAGCTAAACCCGCACATAAAAATGCTATTTAACCTTAGCCTTACTACAGGATATGTACCTGAACACTGGCGTACAGCAACAGTGGTCCCACTCCACAAAGGGGGTACCTATACAGACCCTGGGAACTACCGCCCCATAAGCTTAACCAGCCTGGTCTGCAAAGCTATGGAAAGAATCATTATGGAACTCATAAACAGAGACATTGGGGACCTACAGACACTTGATCCTACCCAGTTCGACTTTGTAAAGGGCAGATCCTGCCTTTTGAACCTGGTTGACTTTTTCAAAACAGTCACTAGAGCCATTGATGAGGGCAAAGCAGTCCATACAGCCTACCTGGACTTGGCTAAGGCCTTTGACACAATACCCCACTCAGGCATCATAGATAAGCTCAACAGCTTAAATGTAAACCCTTATGTCACTAGATGGGTTGCAAACTGGCTAAAGGACAGAACCCATAAAGTTAAAATCGCTGGAGCAATGTCAGATTCAAAGCCAGTCACAAGTGGTGTCCCACAGGGATCTGTCATGGGACCCCTCTTGTTCGGCATTTATTTCTCAGATGTTAAAGCAAACATGGAAGGGTTGTGGCTGACAAAGTTCGCAGATGACTGCAAACTAGGCGCCATAGTTGATACACCAGCGGACACATACATCCTACAAAAAGGCCTCACAGAAACGGACAACTGGTGCCAGAGTCATGGCCTTAAACTAAATGCCAAAAAATGTACAGTCATCCCCTTTGGGAAAAACAAAGTACCCACAAATTGTCACATAGACAGCAACCCACTGAGTATGGAAAACGTAATCAGAGACCTAGGGACCCAAGTCGACAGTGACCTCTCATTTGACACCCATGTTGCCAAAGTGGTTAGAAAGGCATTCTACCTTGCACACCTTATCATGAAGGGATTCACATCCAGATCCAAGGATGTCATTGCACCCCTATACTCCTCCCTCATCAGACCCATGATTGAGTACAATGCCCCATTTGGTATGTACCTCACCCGGCATTTGCAACAGCTGGAGAGACCACAAAAGTACCTCACCAAGAGGATCAAGGGTCTCCAACATATGTCTTATTCTGCCAGACTAAAGAAACTCCAGCTCTATTCAGTAGCATACCACCTGCTCAGAGGTGATCTGTGCCTGACGTACAAGGCCACATCCAATCAGGAACTGATGGACATGCTCCACCTCAAAAAATCCCAAATCCATCAGAACCACGAGAGCTAAAGACTTAAACCTCGGCACAAGTATGAAAAGGACATGCTGCAGGGATAGATTCATAACCCAGAGGCTTCCCATGCTCTGGAACAGAATCCCAGTTCATGCTAGGCAGAGCCCCTCACTAACTCTCTTCAAGAGAAATGTTGATGAGTGGATGGGAGATCGTAAGTTTACCCCAGGGGGTCACATCTGTGTCACTACTAGACATGGGCACAGTAAACTAATTCTATTATATAAGGGGACCTTCACTGTGTCACTACTAGACAGAGGCACAGTATTCTAAATCTATTCTGTGCATTTTTGTACCATTTCATGGGGTGGCGAAAACCACATCACTATGGCTAGGCTTACAAATGCCCCAGGGCAGATAGCCTAGTACTAAACTATGAAACTATGAAACTATAGGGAGTTGAGTTGTTAGAAGTTGGTTAGGAAATTCAAGCCAGTTAAGATTCCTGCGAGTAAGGCATTGGTGAGATCCAGATGGTAAATTAACTGCAAATCGTGCAACTTTGTTGTAAGTGGTTTCAAGTTTGCAAAGTAGAGAGGTATGCAAGTTGGTTAAGATTTGTAAACCATAGGAAAGGTTAGGAAGAAGATAAGCTTGGTCAAGTGAGTTTCAAGAGACAGGTTTTACTACCCTAAATTTTTACTACCCTAAATGTAAAGGCATTAATCTCATCCATAGAGTCTATATTTTATATAATGAATTAGTTTCTACTTTCCTTCCAATTTCTGATAAGCAGGACTGTATTCTATCTTTGTACTTGCAATTTGTTTTCCCTATCTAGAAACAACTACATTTATCGCAGTTAGCAAAATACACAATATCCTCAGTGTTACATGCTGCTGAAGTTTTAAATGTAAACTGTTGTCTATCAGTCGGATGTGCAAATTTACAACCCCTGTTAATATATTTGCAAAAAATCAATTATAACAAGGCTTCATACCATACTTTGTGCCACCTAAGATCATTATAGCATAGCTTCTGTTTAAGGTTCATTTCTCTCTTGTAAATAAAACTTGGTCTACTTCCCACATGTTTAACTGTATCCTGGTTAGAACATAGTATTGACCAGTTATTCCTAATAATGTTTTGAACCTGTGCATGCTTGTGCAATATGCTGTAGCCCTAAATATTTAAATATCTTGACTTGTTAAATTAGAATTGGCAGACCATGAAGTTAATATTAACGTGAAGTACATATGTACTCAGACTGTTTAATGAAAATGTATCCTTTATAGAGAAGTTTTAGTCTTTACAAAGAGATTCAAGCCAGTTCTGACACACAGCCAAATACAAATTGGAAAGACACATGGAAAACCAGAGTAGACTGCAGAGTGATAGAAGTGGAAAGCTTGGTGGTATATTATACTCTGTTTTAGCTATATTTGAAATAGCCTAGATGCAAACGTAACACTAGTGAAAGAATGACATATATAGAAACTGATACAGAAAGTTTTGAATGGATGTGACTGGTTTATTTATGGCTTTAAGTCACAGTACTTCTGACTATGAAATGTTTTGACAGCTAGAAGCAATTTAAGATTTGTATAATCTTAGACAAACACAAAAACTGAATGCTACCCCATGTCTTTTTGAATGGGCACTGTTCAAAATATAGCAGAAATGAAACTTTGATGACATTTTAAAGCTTAGTATTTGCAGTACATTCTAAGATATGCAGTCTTTTGAGAGACAATGTTGAGAAGTGACTGCTATTATAGCAATAACCCACTCCTAAGTGTGGGTAATGCTGGATTTACCCACAGTCGGTGTGGTTTGCTCACAAGGGTGAAGCCTGAGTGGCCAAACAAAGACAGCCGTGGGTAAATCCAGCATTGCCCACACCCAGAAGTGTGTTATTGCTATTATACAATGACATTATTTAAGAAGAAATATAATTACTTTTCTTAAATAATGGCATTGTAAAATGCCTCCTTGCTGCTCTTCCGCAGCTGTTTAGTATTCTGCGGCAGTTCTGATGTACTGCACATGCGTATGCTTATGCAGTACATCAGAGCTGTGGGCGGAAGCAACGGGAAAAGCAAGATCTCCGTTGCTTTTTACAAACTGTCTCGCTAAGTTAAAGTTGTTTAACATAGCGAGACAACTTTAAAAAAAGCAACAGAGAATCTCTGTTGCTTTTTTTAAAGCTGTCTCGCTATGTTAAACCCATTTAACATAACAAGACAGTTTTGAAAAAAGCAATGGAGAAAGCAAGATCTCCCTTCCTTTTTACACACTGTCTCTCTATGTTAAAATGGGCTTTAAAAACCCATTTAACGTAGCAAGACACCTTTAAAAAAAGCAACCGAGATAGGAAGATCTCCGTTACTTTTTTTAAAGCTGGCTCGCTATGTTAAACTCATTTAACATAGTGAGACAGCGTGTAACAAGCAACGGAGATCTTGCGTTCTCCGTTGCTTTAAAAAAGAGTTATACTAATGGAAAAAGTCCGGGCGACCGTACCTTTTTCCATTACTATAACTCTGATTTACAACATGCACACTGATCAATCAGCTTGCACATTTTGGAATATTAATGGGGGGGGTCGTTGTATAATATTTATGTTTATAGTACATTTACAGTTGTCAAAACAAACAAAAATAATTTGTATATGTCAGAGACAGAAGCACACGCATTATAATAGCTGGTTGATCCATCTTTAGTTCAAAAAGTAATATGGAATTAACTTCTTAAAAATGACTGCAATGTTAACTGGTTCTGTTTTTTAAACAGCTGGCATGCAGGTGTTTTATAATGTGGATACCTGTCATCAGCAGCCTGCTGAAGTTCCACTAACTGGAAAGACAAGAAAATATTTTATTGCTGCTGAACCTTTGATCTGGGATTACGGTCCTCTAGGCATTGACAATTTTAACAAGAAGCCTCTGAATGCAACAGGAACGTGAGTATTATCAGCATTACTCTGACATATAACAGAAGATCCAAATGGGGCAGAAATGTTAGCTGCTTTTAGGTTGTTTCATGCCACATCCTGAAGAATATAATAAAGGCCACATTGTAATTGTGTCTGGCCTAAATGTATCCATATGCATTAATCTTGTAAGTGTATCCATGTGTATTTCTCTTCTGAATGTATCCATGGGTATTTATCTTGCCAGTCATCTACATTATCTGTCAAAATGAAAATCTGGCACTTTAGCCAGTATATATTTGCTTCTGTATTCTTTGCTTCATTCCTCTTATTAGTACATTTTGTCATTACAGCAAATAAATAATCTAGAGGCATTTACTACAAAATAACACAAATATGCATCTTATGCGTATTCTGTTTATACATATAAATTTGTAGGGACTAAAATATATAAAAATGCATCATATGTGCATTCATTTAAAACATATACTTTTGCAGAATTTCTAGGAAGACTAAAACGGTTAAAATAAGTTAGATGAATTCCAGTTTCAACGTTTCTGTTTTTCAGCCCTGCTCTGTTTGCTGACATCAAATCACAAAGTGTAGCAGTAAAAGCAAGTGTCTGAGGAATATGCAAATAGCAAAATGGTGATGTCTAGCTCTTAAAGCCATGAAGAAAGTGAACAGATAACAAGCTATCTTCCCCACTATAGTACAACAGTGTTAATGGACATTAGAACTGTGCATTGTTTGAAGCACACTACCTATTAAATACATTGTGCTAAAGAATTTTATAGAATGGCTTGGACAATCATCAATTTTTATAGAATACTTTATGTTCCAAAGGAATTAATTAATTACCAAGAGAACCTGGTTAGAAAAAAAAATTCCAACAGTACAAAATCTGTGTGCCAAGACATAGGCTGAAACCTCTTACTGGAGTTGTCATTTCTTTTCCCCTCGTTAACTGTAGCTTAAAAAGCAGCATGTGGCAAATGTGGAAAGAAATACATAAACTAATGAAAGTAAATCCAGTACCAGCAGCAGTTATAAGAACCTGCAATTTTTTCCCCCTTATTAACAGCAGTTAGCAAGCATGAGAAAAAAAGGAATAAATAAATAAATAAAACAAAACTAACAAACTAATGCAGGTAACTGCAGTAGCAGCAGTTAAAGGACATGTGTGTGTGTGTGTGTGTGTGTGTGTGTGTGTGTGTGTGTGTGTGTGTGTGTGTGTGTGTGTGTGTGTGTGTGTGTGTGTGTGTGTGTGTGTGTGTGTGTGTGTGTGTGTGTGTGCGCGCGCGCATTTGCTTTTTATTAACCAATACCATATGTTGCTATTATTTGTCTATTTATTCATTCATTTAATCATAATAAGACATCTGAAGTGTACAAAGTCAAGAAAGTGGCTGGAACTGTGTGTGTGTGTGTGTGTGTGTGTGTGTGTGTGTGTGTGTGTGTGTGTGTGTGTGTGTGTGTGTGTGTGTGTGTCTGACTGTGTGCGTATTTACATAGCTTATATTTTGAATGCAAAATACTTCCACCATCAGAGATTTCATACCCTACTGGGACTTTGAAAGTTTTGGTGGACAAACTATTTTATATCAAAGATATAACAAATATGTGTATACCAATAATAAAACAAATACAAAACAATGTGACAGACATTCCATTTTATATACATAATAATGCCCTCCAGGATGGGTGTTACAGAGAAATAATGAACTTTCCATGGGTATTGTATAGCTTCTCCTCTGGCTTTAGGCCTGAAAATATCCCTGAGTGGTCCATTATTTCCATGTAATTCTCACTCTGTTGGACATTATTGCTTACATATTGTGATGTGCCATTTGTGTATTTATTTATTTGCATATCTATTTATTTTGATGACTGGATTAGAATAGCTAATGCACACTGTCAGTATGATAATGGAACAATGTGACATTAATTGGTATATAAAACTCTATTATTAAATAACATTGTAGAATTACTTGAATGAAGGCAATGAAAGTAAGCTAAATGAATCATACTTTATACCTACTGCATTAATAGGTTCATAGATAGGTTCATAGGTAGGTACTAGGCTATCAGCCCAAGGACCTAAGTAAGCCTAGCCAACAAGGTTCCCTGGCTTACGCCACCCAATAAAGTTATTTTCCTGTGTCCCTGTCGAGCAGAGCCACAGACGTGATTCCCAGGGTGTATTTCCTATATCCCATCCACTTATCAAGATTTTTCCTGAAGAGTGCTAATGAGGAAATTTGCTTGACATAGATGGGTAGCTTGTTCCAAAGTATGGGAAGTCTCTGGGATGGGAATCTATCCCTCCAGCATGTCCTGTTTATTGTGGTGACAAGTTTTAGGTCCCTAGAGCATGTAGCTCGGAGGGACTGGGATTTCTTTAGGTGCAGCATGTCCAACAGCTCTGAGTTTGACATAGTTTTATATGTTAGGCAGAGATCACCTCAGAGTAGGTGTTATGCTATGGAGTAAAGTTGGAGTTTTTTGAGGTAGTCAGTGTAAGGCAGCTGTTTGAGGCCAGTAATCCTCTTTGTGAGGTACTTCCGTGGCCTTTACAGCTGCTGCACATGTCTTGTGAGGTACATTCCAGAAGGGGCATTGCACTCTATAATGGGTCTAATGAGTGTGGAGTAGAGGGGAACAATGACCTCTTTTTTCTAGATGAGAACCCTTTTGTGATGAGGTGTGCCATGTAGAAGGATTTTCTGACTACTGTGGTGATGTGATTATCAACAGAGAGACTACTGTCCACCTGGATCCCCAGGTCTCTTATCACACATTTGGCATTAAGTAGACTGCCGCCTATGTGGTAGTTCATGGGTACAGAGTTTTTACCAAAGGGGATGACAATGCACTTTTTGGCATTGAGCTTGAGGCCATGGCTCTGACACCAGGCATCTGTCTCAGTGAGGCCCTTCTGTAGGATGTCCACATCATTTGGGGACTCAACTATGGCTCCTAGTTTGCAGTCATCTGTGAAATTTGTTAGCCAAAGAACTTCTTTGTTAGACTGTACTTCAGAAAGTAGATACCAAACAGGAGAGGTCCCATGATTGAACCCTGTGGTACTCCACTTGTCACTGGTTTGAAGTCAGATTTGGAGTCTGCAACTTTTACAGTGTGGGTTCTGTTAGTGAGCCAATTGGCAACCCATCTTGTGATGTAGGGATTTATACCTAGTTTAGTGAGTTTAGCTATAATTCCAGAATGGGGGATGGTGTTGAAAGCCTTGGCAAGGTCAAGATAACTGTGTGAACCACCTTACCCTCATCTACTGCTTTGGTAACTGCCTCAAAGAAGTCTATGAGGTTCAAGAGGCATGATCTGCCTTTCACAAACCTGATCTGGGTGGGGTCCAGAGTTTGGAGGTTACCAATGTCTTTGTTTATGAATTCCATGATGATGCATTCCATGGCCTTACAGACCAGGCTCATCAAGCAAATAGGTCGATAGTTCCCGGGATCAGTGGTGACTCCCCCTTTCTGGAGTGGGATAACTGTTGCTCTGCGCCATTCAGTCAGCACAAAGCCTGATGTGAGACTCTGATTGAACATGGTGCTTAGGTGGGGAGCCAGTTCATTCTGAAGTTCATGTAAAACGCAGCCTGGGATGTTGTCCGGTCCCATGGATGGTGTGTTTTTGTCTTTAGAGAGTGCAGCTTTACCTGTGTAGTTGTGATTACAGGGACTCTGCATTCTTCCTATATAGATATGGGCCCTTTATGGGGTGAGAGGGGGGTAAAGTTAGCACTGAACCTATCTGCCAGGATGTTGGCAATATCAGTTGGTTCTGTAATTTTCATGCCGTTGTGCTGTAACTCAGAGCAGATGTAGGTATTGCCATTGAGATTCTTGACATAGCTATAGAATGCTTTGTGGTTGTCCCTAGAATCAGTGGTTATTTTGTTTTCTTAGCTAGCTTTGGAGGATCTTATAAAGGATATCAGCTTCTTACTGAGGCTGACCAGGGAACTCCTCCACTCATGGGATTTTACTCTCTTTTGCAACAGTTTCTTCCTTCTTTTGTAGAGTTTGTTTATGGCAGGGGACCACCAGATTGGCTTCCTTTTTTGGAGGATAGCATCTTGGTTCTGTGTGGGATAGCATGATCCACTCGTGTAAGTGCTTATAGAGTGCATCTGTGTAGGATTCAGCAGTCGTAACTGCATTGTCCATCTGCATGGGTGTCATGAAGTTCACCACTTCTGTCTTAAGAAGCATGAAGTGGCTTTAGAGAAATTTTTTACCATGATTTCCTTAATGGGGGGTGGGGGCATGATGTGGATATCTAGGGTGATTAGCTTATGGTTGGAAATGACTAACGAGGAGTTGACTTCAGGTATGGAAGACCGGTCACTCATGTTGGTAATGACTAGGTCTAGGATATTGTTGCTCCTGGTGTGGGTGTGGATAAGTTGATTCAAGGCATTGGAATTTATGAATTCCAGAAAGCGTTGAGTGAAGGAGTTGGTACATGAGTAGTTTCCCCAATTAATGGTGGGGTATTTGAAATCTCCCATTATTAGGGTGTTTAGTTGAACCCTAATGTTTTCCAGTATATTAAGAAAAGAGGAGTGGGAATCCTGGGGCATGGTGGGGGATCTGTAGCAAGCTACAATTTGGATTACAGTTTTGCCCAGAGTTAGTTACGTTTGGATAACCTCGGATGCATTATGCTGAGCAACTAGCCTGGAGGTGTGGATATCCTTAATGAACATGGACACACCTCCACCTTTGGTGTTCCGGTCCAGATTAGGTGGCTGAAAAGTGTGGTATGAGTTGCAGCCTGGTAATGCAGGAGTGCTCTCTGGAGCCTTGGACCAGGTCTCAGTCACTGCACAGATACTGATGTTCTCTATTTTAAGGAGTGCCTCGAGGCAGTGCATTTTGAGATTTAGACTTCTAGCATTGAGTAGTATTACCCTCAGTTTTTGCTTGCCTGTTCCTGTTATGGTGGTGAATTTGGCATTTGAACCTTGCCTAAAAAAGGCACTATATGAGGCAACAAGAGCCTTAACTAGTATAAGGTTGGGCGTCGAGCTGGCACCTCATCGTTTCGTAAAAAAAAATCTACTGCCAATCATTAGCGGACCAGAGTTCCGCTGTGGCGACCCCTTACTGGGAAAAGACAAACAACAACTTATGAAATTATTAAGATATAACCAAACACCGTAATACTGGGTGATTTCAACTACCCTGCCATTAACTGGCCCATCCAAAACCTTAACTATCAACATAAATTCATTTTCCATAACCATTCACAACAATACTACCCTTGAAATTGTTCCCAGTGCTAAACTATTAGGTGTTCTTATTGATAATCAGCTTAAATTTGACACCCATATACAAAGTAACATAAAAAAAACTCACCAGAAACTTGGTATGTTCTATCGCCATATTTGCGTCCTCACCCCATCCACTAGATTCCTCCTTGCTTCCACATATCTCATCCCTTCCCTCCTTTATGGTGCCCCACTCTTTACCAATCTACAATCCTCTACCAAAACAAAACTCTCCTCCTGCTATAATAAAATCGCCAAATTCATCACTGGCCACAGATCCTCCTCTCATCACTGCATTGCTCTTCACAAGCTAAATTGGCTAGAACTTCCCAATTACCTCATCTACACTCAACTAACTCATGCCCACAAGCTCATATTCAAGCCCTCCCTCTGCCCTTCTCTTGCCTCAACCTTCACTATTCACATACCCAGCCGACCCCTAAGAACCAACACTCAGAACTTAATAAAACTCCACAAACCAACCCGTCCAGCAGGCAAACTCCTACTCTCTTTTTCCCTAGCCCATCTCTGGAACTCCCTCCCACCTCATATTCGTAGCACCTGCAGTCTCCCCTCCTTTAAAACTCTCCTTCACTCACACTTACAAACACTGTGGGAATGCTCATGTTCCCATCCTGCTTAACTTTCCCAGCCACTATCTTATCCCTTAGCCAATAACCAGATCACCTCTACAGGAACTTACATACAGTAAATAAACACATTTAATTCTGTGTACACACCTTCACACTATTGTCTTAAACTAAATATCTATCTTAGTGATTATAGTGACTTAAAAAAATGTTGTTTTATAAACTGATGTGAATTGTTACATATTGTTATGCTATACCTTCTATTTCTGCTTTGATTTACTTTGGCTTAAATGTACTCTTCTTGCATTTTACTATGTTTTTATATATTATATTTCACTATGTTTTTTATTGTATCCATGGAGCTTTTCTCCCCAGGACTCCATTGAAAACGGGCTCATTTGGCCCAATGGACCATCCTGGCAACCAAACTTCAAATAAATAAAATAACTAGGAAAACTACTCAGGTGCCAACACCTTTTCCCAACAGTTCTTGGAATTCATAAATTCCAATGCCCTGGATCAACTAATCCATTGTCCCACCAGGGGCTGCAGTATCCTAGACCTGGTCATTACCAACATGGGAGACAGATGCTCCACGCCAGTGGTTACCCCCTCATTGGTCAGGTCTGACCATAAGCAAATCACCCTTGACATCCACATCTCACCCCCACCCCCCAGTAAGGAAACCTCCCTAAAAAACTTCTCCAAAGCCAACTTCATGCTACTCAAGTCAGAAGTGACAAACTTCATAACACCCTTGCAGATGGGAGCCAAATGTACGGCTGCTGAATCCTACACTAAGGCACTGTACGAGCACATCCACTTGTGCATGAATCATGCCATCCCAAATAGAACCAAAACACTCTCCTCCAAAAAAAAGGAAGCTAATCTGGTGGTCCCCTGCCATAAACAAACTATACAACAGAAGGAAGAAACTGTTGCAGAAAAGAGGAAAATCCCAGGATGCAAAAAACTCCCTTACCAGCCTCAGTAAGAAGCTGAGATCCCTCATAAAATCCTCCAAAACTAGTTTCAAAAATAAAATTTCCAAATATTCCAAAGACAACCACAAGGCATTCTATAGTTATATCAAGAATCTAAATGGCAATGCTCAGATCTGCTCTGAGCTACAACAGAATGGCATTAAATATACTGATCCTAAGGATATTGTCAATATCCTGTCAGATCGATTTAGTGTCAACTTCACCCCGCTCTCACCCCCTAAAGGGCCCATCTCAATACCAAACGATTGCCAAATTCCAGTAATCAAGGCCACACAGGTAGAAAATGCACTGTCCAAAGCTAAGAATACAGTATCCATGGGACCAGATGACATCCCGGGCTGTGTACTACATGAACTACAAAATGAACTGGCACCTCACCTAAGTGTCATGTTTAATCATAGCCTCGCCTCAGGCTTCATGCCCACTGAGTGGCACATAGCTACAGTTATCCTACTCCACAAAGGGGGATCCACCTTGGATCCTGGGAACTGCCATCCCATCAGTCTGAAGAACCTGATCTGCAAGGGCATGGAATGTATTACCATGGAACTTATAAACAAATACACTGGCAACCTTCAAACACTGGACCCCACCCAGTTTGGGTTCGTGAAGGGCCGATCTTGTCTCCTGAACCTGACTGACTTCTTCAAATCAGTCTCCAGAGCTGTGGACAAGGGTAAGGCAGACCACACAGCCTATCTGGACCTCACCAAGGCCTTTGACAGCATCCCCCACTCTGGAATCATAGATAAACTTACTAAGCTGGGCATAAATCCCTACATCACTCGATGGATTGCCAAATGGCTTACTGACAGAACCCAGACTGTAAAAGTAGCTGACTCCAAATCCAGCTCCAGACATGTGACAAGTGGAGTACCTCAGGTTTCAATCCTGGGACTGCTCTTGTTTGGCATCTACTTCTCTGAAGTATAGGCCAACACTAAGGGACTCTGGCTAACAAAGTCTGCAGATGACTGCAAACTGGGAGCCATTACTGAATCCCCAAACGATGTGGATATTCTACAAAAGGGCCTTACAGAAACAGATGGTTGGTGCCAGAGCCATGGACTCAAGCTTAATGCCGAGAAATGTATAGTTATCCCCTTTGGGAAAAAACATGTACCCATGAATTACCACATAGGTGGCAGTACACTAAACACTGAAAGTGTGATGAGAGACTTAGGGACACAGGTGGACAGTGGTCTCACCTTCGATAACCACATCACCACAACAATAAGGAAATCCTTCTATGTGGCACACCTCATCACTAAGGGTTTTTCATCCATAAAAAAGGAGGTCATTGTCTCACTGTGCTCATCCCTCATTAGACCCATTATAGAGTACAACACCCCATTTGGTATGTACCTCACAAGACATCTGCAACAGCTGGAAAGGCTGAAGAAATATCTCACTAAAAGAATCACAGGCCTAAAGCAGATGCCCTATGCTGACCATCTAAAAAACTCTAGCTATACTCTGTAGAATATTGTCTACTCAGAGGCAATCTCTGCTTAACATACAAGGCCATGTCAAACCCTGAGCTGTTGGACTTGCTCCACTTAAAGAAATCTCAATCCCTCAGAGCTACACAGTCCAGGGATCTAAACCTTGTCATCACAATGAACAAAACATGCTGGAGGGATAGGTTCCTGACCCAGAGACCCCCCCATACTCTGGAATAGACTGCCCATACATGTCAAGGAGAATGCCTCCTTGGCCCTCTTCAAAAGGAACTTTGACGATTGGATGGGAGATAGAAAATTCACGCCGGGGATCACATCAGTCACCCTGCTAGACAGGGGTCTAGGGAAGTAAATATTGTGAGAAGAAATATCCAGGGAATTTTTATGGCTAGGCTTGTATAGGCCCTAGGGCTGATAACCTATTACCAAGCTATGAATAACCTTCTCTTGAAGAAAATGTCAGATTTAACTTCAGACTAGAAATACTTTTTTTTAATTTGTTAATGTGTCTTAGCACTGTAAATTAAACATTTATACTTTATAGCAAGATGCCCATAAAGACAAACACTGTGTGAAATATATAATTTTGTTGTCAAACAGAATGCAAATGTTTGTATAGTGGCTGTTATCATGTATTTACTTCCATTCCTTAATCTTCTGTTGCAGTGATTCACAAATCTATTTTGTGAGAGGCCCTCAAAGAATTGGAGGAAAGTACTGGAAAGATCATTATGTTGAATATACTGATGAAACATTCACCAAAAAGAAAACAAGGTCATCTCTAGAAGCTCATCTAGGCATCCTTGGTATTTATTTGTATTTTTAATGCTGAGTTCAGAGATGATAATATTGCATTGCTGTTGAAAGCTGATGTAATATTTTACATTTTTTCAGGTCCAGTCATCAAATCTGAAGTTGGGGACAGACTTTTAGTTACTTTCATGAATAAAGGAAACCAGAATTACAGTATCCACCCACATGGTGTGCTGTACAGCAAGGCATTTGAAGGAGCTGCTTATATTGATGGTAAGTTTAATGCCAATATTCTTTTCTAGCTGAAAACACTCTGCTTGAACTGCCATTATAATACTTACCAGTCTGGCTTCTCTATTTTAATCTTCCTAACTCGCTATAGTTTTTGTGCATAAAAGTATAAACCCTAAGCTAAATGCCAATTTTTAGGATGGTCATCAAGATTAACTCCAGTACTTTTCGTTCTATTAGACAACTCCCTTTCAAGTACCCATATAAGTCGACAACATTAGTCTACAAATCTTTATCCTCTTTCATAGCAGTCACAGCATACATACATCGACCCACATACATACACACACACAAACACATACACAAAAACATAATTTCACTCATACACAAAACAGGAACAGGGCATGTGTACTACTCTATATGTTATAATAAAATCTACCCTCTTAGACAAGCTATAACCTATTCATAATAAAAACTGTAGGTTTTTACTTCTTTTCTTTAAAACATTGTTTTAGAAATTATACACTGATAGGCATGGCATGCTCAAAGATACCCATAGTCATGACTCCATGGTAGGAAATTCAATGGCACAGTGATCTGTATATTAAATAATAGTTGTCATTCGTTATGCTTTTTGCATTCTCAATTACAGTTGCAATCAACCACTGTATAAAAAGACATAGCAAGATTAATTTAAATACATTTTCTGTTTTGACAAAAACTAAATAGTTTAAGCTTAATAAATGAATAAATGAATGAATAAGAAGTAAAATAAAACGTTAAACTTAACAAATGAAAGAAGTTTTGGTGATGTGGTGAGTCTTCCTGGAATGGATAATTTAATGCAATGTCCCCTTTGGCACATATCTAATCAGGCACTTCCAAAGTTGGAATACCCCACAAAAGTTACCTCACCAGGAGAATGCAGAGCATGAATACCCTGCTCTGTACTGATCACCTAAAGTCTCTATATCTGTATTCAGTCTTTTATGTGCTCCTGAGAGAGAATCTTTGCCTGGCATATAGGGTTTCATATGCACAAAACAAATAGCACCAGAAACACTAGATCAAGGAATCAGAACATTGCTTGTTACATAAACAAGATGCACAGGAAATACAGATTTATGTCTCAGAGGATATGTGCACTCTGCCCCATTGTTGTAAAACATAGTTCATCCATGACAATATTCAAATAGAACCTTGAAAATTGGATGCAAAATTGCAAATTTACCCCTAGTTTGGTCCCCCATGTCCCTTATGAACAGAGGCCATCAATAAGAAAAGTACTATCCTAACTAATGACCCTCACTACAAATCCTTAGTTACCTCCCTACTAGCATGCCCCCTCCCCATAGACACCCATGATACTTGGCACCCAAATGGTTTGGATGTACAGCAAGGCTTGCAAGGCCCCTAGTGGTCATTAGCCTAGTAACAGCCTATGAACTTACAAACGTGTCAGACTGCAGGGGGAGCAGCCTCCTTACAAAAAAATTAAACTTACCACCGAGGTTTGCAGAAAGTTGTTTTGGTCATTATTATTTGATTGATCAGCACATGGTGAAAGAGTTGTTGATTGATTGACATGATTCCAAGAATGGCATGGCCTTGGAGAATATCGGGATGAATGACTGGGTATTTTTATGACTCTGAGTGCACACTGAGGAAGCTGATTTACTATGTACACCTGCAGGTATGAATGAGTGTTACTATAAAAGTATGTAGTTATGACTATTTCCATGCATTGTGTGAGTGGGTGCACAGATGGAGAAATACAGTGATGACCTTAGTTTAATCTGCATATCAAAAATGTGAGCCAAAAATCTGGACATTCTGTAAAAATCTGAACAGCTGAGATGTATGACTTGGGAATCAATTTTGTAATAGTTAATGCAACCAAATAATTATAGGTTCCCTTGCAGGTCATTTTAAGCCTAGCTAATTTCCTTTTTTGTGCTTAAATTAAGCTACCCCATTTGGTAGTGAATAGTCTTACCCATCCCATGGATGATAATTGTAGATTACCTCTAATGAGAATGATTGGAATCATACCATTTATAATCCGAGGAGACCCATGCATGGGATAAAGTATTAAGGAGCTACCTGTGTCTATTAGTACTACAAGGGGCATTCTTGGGATACTTTTTCCCATCCATAGATCCAAGTTGAAATTTAAATATGGACAAAAATGAGCTTTATTTTATGTGGATGGGGAGTCTGTTCCAGAGCAGAATTATCCTCTGAGAGATATACTTTTCTCACCAAAACTATTCTGTTGATGTTCTAGAAGAGGTTTAGATCCCTAGACTGAGTTTTTGTGATGCAATTTGACTTGCTGAAGTGAGTAAAACCATCAGTGTTAGACTGGAGGGTGCCTTGTCTGCCAGACACAGGTCATCTCCTAGCATTCTGAGGGATATTGAATATTGTGACAGGGCTTTGAGTAGGTCCATGTAGGACATGTTGTTT
>NC_056735.1:855308248-855378248 GCF_019279795.1 Protopterus annectens | reverse complement strand
TTATATTTAAACATCTAAAATAAGTAATATACCTGTATCAAATAGGCCTCACCAGCAGACTATCTACTTCTCATTACATCTACAATTGTTGCTGTCATTATAAGAAGACCATCTTGTAATGTTTCCCTCAAAACAAACTCTACTCCAGGCTCCAAAACCTGTTAGTCACTGTCACCCCTTTCCCGTTTCAGCCAATGACTTTAAACAATTTCATGCCTATCTAGTGCATGACTAACTATTGCATCAGCTCCTTAACAATTTGTCATTATATTCTGACTTCTCTCATATGTCAGCTACATTGCTTGCAAAAAAAAAAAGCACTCTCCCCTGTTGCATATGAAGGATATACAGTTAGCCAAGTTGATTTATTTTTCTGTCTAACCATAATTATACTTGTATATAATTAGAAGTAGCCAATAATGTATAAACATAATAAACAGATTTACAAATATAAGTTTAAGATATGTTACAGTCTTAAGGTTGTTGAAAATAGAAGTAAAAAAAACATTTAAGATCAACACATCACAGCTATCAAATAGTAAAATAATACTTAAACATGAATGATATGCTTGTCCTTCTTTCAATTTTTGTTGTGTTTTCTGTTTCATTTCAGGGTCTCAGAAACTAGGATCCCATGTGGCACCTGGATGTTCTTTTACCTACAATTGGACTGTGCCAGAAAGTGTAGGCCCAACTTCAAGTGATCCAGACTGTCTCACCTACCTTTACTTCTCAGCAGTGGATCCAGTCAAAGACACTAACACAGGTCTTGTTGGACCTCTGATTGTGTGCAAAAAGAATGCCCTCAGTAATGCTGGAGATCAGGTACTTTATAAAAGTTCTGTGTATAACAGTCATTTAGTTGTAACAAAAAAACACATTTTCAGTCATGGAAGGCTTGATTAATTAATTTATTTATGTATTTATTTTCATTTGTTAATTGGGATAGTCCCACTAAGCTAATGCCCCTTTTCAATACAGTCATGAGGAAAAAAGCTTCAGCGTTTGTGATACGTCTTGCATACTACATATAATATGTCAGTATAGTAGCAGTAACAACAATCTCCAAATATAACATTGCACAGTAAATAATCAACAAAATTAGTTAAAGCTGGAAGATATGATTAGAAGAAGGGTGAAGGAAATGAGTTAATTATATGCAGAGTAGTTGGTGAAGAGAGAAGTTGGAGGTGAGGAGAAAATGCGAAGAGAACAGGTTAATACAAAGACAGAATGTTTAGAAACGGAGCAGATATCTTATTTATGTTGACTGGGTTAATCTCATTAGGTTAGAATATGCTCAGTGTGAGATATTGTGACCTTGATCTGGGAATGTGATCTTGATCCGGGATGTAATTTAGGGCAGTTTTTGTGTTTAAGGACATTTTTTTGTGTTTAATGCACTTTGTCAAAAATACTGACTTTACGAGTGATTTAGCATGCTCCAACTCAGAGTACAAAACATGATTAAATCACTTAGGATTGATGAGCCTCATGTTTCTGTAAATATCTACTAAACCAATAAGAGCAGTATGTGCCAGACCAGGAAAGGCAACAAACTGTTTTATAACAGTCAACAACAAAGTGTTCAAAGGTGGTCGACCTCGCAACCAATTGGGGACAAATTTCAACAGAATCAGGGGCAAGTCAAGAAAAAATTAGGGACAATCAGGGACACTTTTAAAGTATTAGTGCTATTAACATGAAACATTGACAGAATCAGAGCATATGAATTAATACACATCTTCTGAAGTAAAAGAAGTCTATAACTCTTAATTATTGTCATTATTCATTAAGTGTAATTCACCACCTTTCCTCCAAAAGTCATTAGTTTTAGGAGGGATTAAGAGGGACAGAGCTAAAATTTGAGTTAAAATCAGGGATGTCCCTGAAAATCAGGGACAGTTGAGAGGTAGGAAAAGAATGCAAATATTGCAAAGGATTTAGCACTTTCATCTAAAACATGTTAGACTGCATTGGAATCCTAATGCTTGGTGAAAATGTGAGTGTGCAGTCCAGTATGCCTTCTTAAAGAGAGGTTTTATATAATCTTACCTAACAACAACAAACCTACAAAAAATAAACATGATTTGTGTGTTCAAAGCTTTTAGTAAAAGCCTTGAACTTGAAAGTCATTTATGTTATTATTTTATCAACTTTTGTTGACACTCTCATGCAGTAAATGAGCCCACATGGCTATAAAGAAAAACACTACAATCACCAGACAAGGGCTTCCAATCACCATTTAGTTTATTTATGAGTATGTGCACTGTATTTACATTGGATACTATCCATCCTCTGCAACAGAGACGTGTATTTCTGCGAATGTGCAGACAGCCTACTAAATGGTCATTAGATTACTATCTTTGGATTAGAATGGTGATTGCTTGTGGAGAATCTAGAATCAAATTTTGTAGAAGTCAGCAGATGATACTGTCATGATACATTATGATGACATCCTGCAAATCCTTGAATTCTATAACACCACAACATATAATAACCCTTGATATCATCTGTGAGTTAAGGATCATATCATTTCCGGTGTTTTAGAAACTTCTAGAATATCATGCTGATGCATGTTAGCCCATCGATTTACCAAATGTGTGTTGGTTCTGATATTTCTTGCATTGGGATCGGCAAGTCTTAGGCCAGTTGTATTTTGCTTAGCACTCTTTATTGAAACAGTAAAAGTGCTACAGATACAACTCAGATATGGGTAAACGTTTCTAGGAAGCAGAAAGATTGAAGTACTGAAAGCAGGGGCCATAGAAATGAAAATAATAGAACATCACCTTTTGTTTTTCACTTTCCATATTTTCGTGTGTGTGTGTGTGTGTGTGTGTGTGTGTGTGTGTGTGTGTGTGTGTGTGTGTGTGTGTGTGTGTAAACATGCATGTGTGTTGTGTTGATTTTATGAACAGTATATTTATGAAGAGCGACAATGAGGTTATCTGCATATGAAATATATTTGCATTTGGTAAACAACCTTTTAACCTGCCTTACTGTATAAGCAACACCCCACTAATAAAATTAAGATGTTGTGAAAGATGTTAGAACATGGATTGATAATTCTCTCTTTTTGTACTTCTGTGGAGGTCATAAATAAATATAATCTCCATTCAGCCCTTCACAAAAACTCTAAAAGTAAGGGTTACAATCATCCCTACTGTTATTCCTTACACTCTGTAGATTTTATTAATTGTTAAGAAAGATCAGTCTTATGTCTTACAACTTTAAGAAGGTTTAAATAAAAGTTCTTCAGACTTCAGTTTAAGAAACCAACTTTTGTTAACAGTTAATTTCACATTATGGCTAACAGATGTACGTAAAGACATTGACCAGATTGTGCAATCAGACTTGTGCATCCTAGGAATCTTAGCCATTGAACATTTCAGTTACCAGTACTTATATTTCCACCTTCATCCATCTATCTTTCAGTACTTCTATAGCTTGTGAAACTTACTTCTCCACTAAATCCATACAATTCATCTTCTAACCTCCTGCCATTCCAACGATCCCACAGCTGAAGAAAAATACATCCATACAGGAGGTTCTTAGTAAATTCAGTGACATGCAGGTAAGTATGATGCCTAGAAAACCAACTAACAATGAAACCATTGTATATTTTTTGTTGCTTTCCACATCTGAATACCTAGCGACTGTATTTCGCCTGCCTTTCTGTTACACTGAAGCTGTTTTTACTGCATTTAACTTAATATTGCACTTGGAATCCTTGTTTGTTACTATTTGACTGTATTTGTAGCAAATTCTTCTGTGTAAGCTGTAGTAGCTGATTCATAGCATTTATAAGTGTTTGCTGTACCTGTTTCTGCCTGTTTTGTGAAAAAAAAAGAAAAAAAAAAAGAAAAAATATCTCTTGTTTTTCCTGCTTTACTAGTTTAGTCCAGTTTCAGAGTTGCTGATTCCTGGGCTTTGGTTGTAGTTCCTGTGTACTGTTTCCTTGCCTTATTTGGGGGAGAGGAAGTTACCTTGCTTACCAGTGGGAGTGGGAAGCATTGAGCTGCCTTTTGTCCAGTTTTGTGTGGTTTCAGCCAGTAACTAGTAGTTTATTGGTCGTTTTGGGCCAGTTTCTAGCTTTCCAGCCCCTGGTATAAACGATAGCAGCGTTAAGCCTTATTTAGAGCCGAGCTGCCACTGTTGCACACTAGGGCAGCCGGTTAGGCAGGTTTAAACTATTCGGCTACCTAAAGTCCACTCTTCAAATTTTCCTTTAAAACTACCTTCCTCGAACTATACTACTGATCTAATCAGCTTATCCTATAACTAAAAGATCATCTCCACTTGACTCCAAGTAGACTATTCTCTATCTGTTAAACCTAGCACTTGCTCCTACAGTACTTATTACCTTGATACGGCACTCTTGTCATAGATAGTACCCCAAAAAGGTAACCCCCCCATTTCTCGGTCACCCCCCTGAATCTTTTTTAAAGTTTTTTGTCTATCCTTCTAGCATGTCGAGGGATCAGTTGCTAGTGTCCTCTCCTGCTCAGCTGGTGAACCTGGGAATACTGAGGCAATGTTACAATTGCCTCATGTACACAGACAACCCTCTCCTCCTCCCACAAAACACAAATACATGCGAGAGATGCAACTATACAGCCAAACTGGAGGCTGAGCTCTCTCAACACAGGACTGGCAAGACCAGTCAGGAGGAGAAGGTTACCACACACACTATAGACCCAGTCTCACATAGCACCATTACAACCTCAAATCATACACATAAACACACAAAGACATACACGGAGGCTCTGATCAAAAATCTACCAAAACAGCAGAGGCCACCAAAGCAGACACCCAAACAACCACCACCTCAGAACACAACACCTGCAACACATAGACCTCACAGTCAGAGTGTCAAACAGTCACAGCCCTTAAGGCCAAACACAATGCCAGACACACTAGTCATTGGTGACTCCATAGTCAGACACACTGATGTCCCGCTCACCAGACTGAGTAAGGAGAAGGTCACAGTAAGCTGCCTGTCGGGCTAGAATCCGCCACATAACGCAAGCACTCAGGTCTCTCAACAGCAAGTACAACTATGGCTCAGTCATTGTCCGCGCTGGTGTAAACGACCTGAGCGTACGTCCTCCTTGGACTACATGAAAAGAGACATTGAGGAGCTCTCTGACTATGTAGCCCAGGCAGGTATGACCCTGACCTTGAGCAGTATCCTACCTTCACCAAGAGTGATGCCACAATACAGAGATAAGATGATCAGCTTTAACAATTGGCTTAAACACTGGTGTCATTCAAAGGGGATCCAGTATCTGTCTGCCTGGGATGACATGCTGGACAAGCCACGCTGCACCTGTCACCCCTGGGATTCGGATATTGGCAAAGGCTCTTGCCACCCCCATAGTGCCTTTTAGGCAAGGCTCAAATTCTAAACCTACCACCCTAGAACACAAAAAGGAAAAAACTAAGGGTAATGCTGCTCAATGCCAGAAGTCTCAATCTCAAAAGGCCCTTCTCAGTATGGAGAACATCGATGTCTGTGCTGTGACAGAAACCTGGTTCAAGGCTCCTGAGAGCACCCCAGCTATCAGGTTTTACCTCATATCATGCCCCAAAATCCGGACAATACCAAGAAAGGAGGGGTATCCATATTCATTAAGGACACCCACACCTCAAGACTGGTATGCATCGGAGACCATCCAGGTGCAATTAACCATAGGCAAGACTGCTCTGCAAATTGTAGCATGTTACAGGCCACCCTCACAAACTCAGGAACCTCACATGGCCTTCCTGAAAACACTAGAGGGATAAATGTATCACCAAACACCATCATACTAGGTGACTTCAATTACCCTAATATAGACTGGGAACACTACTCAAGCCCAAACACCCTAGCCCAAAAGTTCCTGGAATTCATAAACTCAAATGCCATGGAACAACTAGTCACCATCCCCACAAGAGGAGATAACATACTTGATCTCATCATCACGAACATGGGAGCACAATGTTCAACACCGAAGTATACCCCTCACTGGTGAGATCAGATCACAAACTAATCTCGCTGGAGGTCCTCATCCCACCCCACCTGAAATAAAAAGACCACAGTAAAGAACTTCTCAAAGCCGACTTCACACTTCTAAAGACTAGTGTGGTCTCCTTTAAGGCCCCGAGCTGGTGGAAAACAGTACTGAATCACTTACAGACGCCTTCTACCAGCACCTGCAGGACTGCATGGATAAGGCAATCCCAAACAAAACAAAGACTCTTAGTACCAAAGGCAAGCGTCCAGTCTGGTGGACCCCAGCCATAAACAAACTCTACAATAAAAGGAGGAAGCTACTACAAGATACAGCAAAATCCTTAAAAGGTAAGACACCCTTGATCACTATAAGTAAAAAAACTAAGAGCTCTCATAAAATCATCCAAAGCAAATTTTGAGAGAAAAATAGCTAAAGACTCAAAAGACAATCATAAGGCCTTCTTTAGCTATGTTAGACACCTAGGAGGAAACTCCCAGATATGCTCAGAACTAGTTCAAAATGATGTGAAGATTACTGATCCTACAGACATTGCCAACATACTGGCTGACAGGTTCAGTGCAAACTTCTCCCCAAAAGGAGAGATATCTATACCAAACGATTGCAGCCCCCCAAACATCTCCAGCGCCCAAGTGAGAACTGCTCTCTCCAAAGCAAAAAACACAGCATCCATGGGACCTGATGGTGTCCCCGGCTGTGTGCTCCACGAACTCAATGAGGAATTAAACCCACAGCTAGGACAGCTGTTTAATCAAAGTCTTACCTCTGGATTACCCAGTGGCGACTGCAACTGTGGTCCCACTTCACAAAGGCGGTGCCTCCACCGACCCTGGAAATTACCGCCCATTAGCCTGACGAGCCTTATCTGCAAAGCCATGGAGAGGATCATAATGGATCTCATAAATAAAGACATAGGGAATTTGCAGACTTTGGATCCAACCCAGTTTGGCTTTGTTAAAGGCAGATCATGCCTTTTAAACTTGGTTGACTTCTTCGAAACAGTCACCAAAGCCATTGAAAGGCAGTCCATACAGCCTACCTCGATCTGGCTAAGGCCTTCGATACAATACCCCACTCGGGTATCATTGAAAAACTCATCAGCTTAAATGTTAACCCATACATCACAAGATGGGTTGCAAACTGGCTGAGTGACAGAACCCACAGGGTCAGAGTTGCTGGCGCCATGTCAGACTCAAAACCTGTCACAAGTGGTGTCCCACAGGGCTCAGTCCTGGGCCCACTCTTGTTTGGCATCTACTTTTCCAAGTACAAGCAAACACAGGAGGGTTATGGCTGACAAAGTTTGCAGATGACTGCAAACTGGGCCATAGTAGAAAACACATCTGACACAGATATCCTTCAGAAGGGTCTCACAGAAACGGATAACTGGTGCCAGAGCCACGGCCTGAAGTTAAATGCCAAAATGCATAGTCATACCCTTTGGGAAAAACAAGGTTACCCCTAGCTACCAAATAGGTGGCAATCCACTGAGCACAGAAGAAGTTATCAGGGACCTGGGGACCCAGGTTGATAGTAGTCTGTCATTCGACACCCATGTAGCTAAAGTAGTTAGGAAGACTTTCTACATTGCCCACCTTATCATGAAGGGATTCTCATCTAGATCAAGGGAGGTCATAGTCTCCCTTTACTCATCACTCATCAGACCAATGATTGAGTACAATGCCCCATTTGGGATGTATCTGACCCGACACCTGCAGCAGCTGGAGAGGCCACAAAAGTTCCTCACCAAAAGGATAAAGGGTCTCAAAAATCTGTCCTATGCTGCCCGACTGAAAGAACTCCAGCTCTATTCAGTCGCTACCGCTTGCTCAGAGGTGACCTTTGCCTAACATACAAGGCCATGTCAAACCCAGATTTGATGAATATGCTTCACCTCAAAAATCTAGATCCATCAGAGCCACAAGGGGGAGACTTAAACCGACTCGGCTATTAATAGGACGTGCTGGAGGGATAGATTCATTACCCAAAGACTCCCTATGCTGTGGAACAAAGGTACATGTGAGGCAGAGCACCTCGCTGGCCTTGTTCAAGAGAAATCTTGACCAATGGATGGGAGATCGCAGATATACCCCAGGGATTACCTCAGTGTCACTGCTCGACAGAGGCACAGCAAAATAATGGGTATAGTTCCCCATACTAAAGGCTAGGCTTGTAAATGCCCTCGGGCAGATAGCCTAGTATAAACCTATGAACCTATAAACCTATATCACTGTAACTTTTATTTCTTTATAACCTTTGTGTGAGCTTTGCTATATACCAAAATGTTGTCTCTAATAATCACTTGCTTTCACCTTTCTAGAAGGCTCCCATTTTCTCTGTTTTACAAAAATCCAATTATCTTCAAAATATTATAAATAACATTTTATTACTTCCTTTCCTTTAGCTACAATGTGAAGTTCTTTCCAATCTTATCCCATTTAGCTATTTTTTTTTTTTGCATATTCATCTCTCACTCTCTCTCTCTCTTCCACATGTAGTATGTTTTTTCCATTTGGCATTTTACCTTTTTGTGCTACCTTTCCCTGCCCCATATCTATTTTCCATCTATTTATATATATTTTCATCATCTCCAAGTAAATCATTCAATTTGCTCTTTATGACTAATTCTTCTTGGGCTCATTCCCTTCTTCCTACTATAGCCAGCCACCAAATATTGCCATAATTCTGTCATGCAGCTTAATCCTAACTGTTCCTTACTCCTGTGGTCTTTCCAATAATTTCTCTCACTTTCTCGTACATTTCAGTTTTGTTTCTCTTTTAAATTATTTTTTCCTCTTAATTTCTGACATATTAAAACCGTTTACTTTCCACTTCATTCTATACCAGAATTTCAATGCTACATTAAAAAGTAGTCTTAACTGGTGCACAACTTTAGGGTATCTCCAACTGTTCTACATGACGTTTTTCTCTAACATTCTAAAAAAACTATCTTATTGGGTTTAGACAGTTCCTAACTAGCAAAGGTGAAACAAATGGTATTCTTCTATGTTTTCACCAAAAATCTCTGTTCCTGCTACACATTGCCTGTTGCTTTTATTTGTTTATTTACATGTTCTTTTCTCCATTCTTTCAATTCTTCCTTCTTTTGTTCTGATGTTACATTATCGTCTTTGACCATTAACTTTAAACCATCCATTAGCGCTTTTAGTTTCTATGGTATCCATGCCCACCCATCAGTTCCTTCTTGCCAAATAACCTACTTCACATATCTGCCTTTATTAACAATCTTCAGAGTTACTACTTGTTCCTTCCCAAGCAGTATAGGCACTTTTTCCCCTTTGATATTCCATTTTGTGGTCAATATTGCCATTTTTTTTAATCCCTTCATTCTTAATCTTCAATTTTTTCATGTAACAAAAAAATAGTATACTCACAAGGTCTACATGATTTACCTTCTTCTGTTTAAGAGATTAGGGTCCACAGTTACATTACATGTTACTTCAACAGTCTCTTTCTCTTTTCCTGTGAGTGCCTATGTCTGCCCGCTATGCCCCCTCCCCCATTGTCGCCTGTTCCATCTTATTGCCCACACAGCTCATAGGTCTATAAATCTTCTTCTCATCTTACTTTTTTAATTTCTCCAAATGTCTTGGGTTTATAATACCATGACAGGAATAGGCCCCACCCCTAAGGCAGAGTGCAGTTATAGTTCATTAAATTAGTATTGCTTCTGTCGTTGATATTTCCCAAGAGTGCACTTCCCAGCACCCATAGTGTACTCAAAACTGCATCCTTCTGCAATTCACATGAAGTTACTTGTATTGATAGTGCATTTAAATACACTTGAAAAATTCTTTTTATTTGTCCTGTTGCTCCTTCTATTATTGGAACTATCTGCATGCCTTTATTCCATATTGCTGTAACTTCTGTTTGCATATCTTGGTATTTTATGACTTTGTGTCTCGCACTACATAAGATACTATAATCAATGGGTGTAGCGATTTCTATGACTAATCATAATTCTGTCATTTTTCTTTTGACTGATATATCTGGTATCCTTCCTTCTCCTTCTTTAATATTTTGGTATTGAATGATCTCATATGAACAACATGTTATCATTTACAGTAATGCTTTGTGGTTCATGTTTCCAATGCTTCTCAGCTTTCTGTAGTATTTGCACAATGCCGAGTGCAACAGTCTTGAAACATTGTTGTGTCTTTCAGTATACAGACCTTTTGCCATAACTATATCACAGATACATAGCCTTCCTCAAGGGCCATTGTTTTTTCCTTTCAACTAAACAATCACAATAATGGTGATTTTTAACACGCCAGCATCCAGTGCAGTACAAACTAGCAACCAGCTACAGTATAATCTTCCTTTCATACATTAGAAAAGTGGCTCTCAAACAAATCCCTTCCCACTCCCTGTTTCAAACACTAATGATAATCTGTGAGCTTGCAAGAAGTCTTGCAGCCATGATGTGTCCCACTGGCTGCCAAGCCCTCATCTTGTCCCCCCAATGAACAGGTGAAGTCTTTCAAATACTTGGTCTTTCTACTTAATGGCATAAGTCTCAAGTGCTTTTATTCAACAGAGGGTTCCTATGTTAACATTGGATTTAATGCTTGCTCCACTGCTGCAGTTTGCTCTTTGGCAGCTCCAATTTTTCTCATTCATTGGCTCCACTGTAGAGCCACTAAAAGAGTTCATCAAAGTCAAAATGGAATCAACAGCCTCATCACAGGTTTCTCGCTACAAGGTGTTATTAGTCTCTTTGATAGGTTAATAGCACAGTGCAGCTAGAGGATGATGCACCCAATTTAAAAGCCAGTACTGTAAGCTATTGGGTCAGTTGAGTCATAGACCTGATCATAGCAGTTGTCAATACAGCATGAGTGCAGGTGCCAAAATTCATTTAAGCATACACATATGATACAGTGGCTGCATTAGTTAATGTGTTTAGAAGCTTTGTTTATGAGTAACTGTAGCAGAGCTTGTGCGAGGCTATTTTCTACAGTCCTTAAATGAAGATCTTTTTTTGTCCTCAGTTTTGAAGCCCGGGGCCATCTGCTACGATTTTTAAATTCCACTGCTGTGATTTTTAAGGTTTAAAAATTGAGAGTTGTGCTTGATGAGGTAATGTCATTTACAGAAAGGATATTCTCTGCTGTGAGAAAGGCATATTTAAAGTTGAAATCACAATATTGACTCAAAAGATATCTAAATTTTGCTTCTAAAATGTAATTGACAGTGTAGATATTTTACTTTTGTTCCTGTACAGCACTCACATCCTACCTATTCTCAACCAGATATCAATAAACACAACTCGGTATTAAACAGGATTGCAAGATTTCCCCCTGTAATTAGCACAGGATATCAATCAGTGGGCCATTTTGTGATGTCATGACTAGGTGATACTGAATGGCTAAACTATACCCATGTTTCCTATTCACATGTCATTTCTAACCAGATGATTTTTCTGCTTTATTTGATCTCCTTACCTAACCTTACCTATTTATAACGTATTTTTGCAACACTGTTATTATCCACAAAATTTGGAGATCAAAGTTTTCATGTGCCTTTCTTTATAAAATTCCTTGTTGAGTCAAATCAGAGAATTGAGTTCCACACATTCTTTAACAGTTTCTTAGCTAATTTATCTCTTCAGAATAAGAAAATGGGCAGACTATCAGACAAATATTTCATGCAATTTGTTTATAAATCCTATTTTGCATACAAAGAAAATAAAAAGTGGCCCTCATTCTTTAAAAATACCAGACTGAGAAATTTACAATTTTAAAAATATAATTCTGGATAACCTTTTACTTATTACACTGGTATAAAGCCTAGAGACAAAGACAACAGAGAAATACAGAGGAAGTGTAATACCAATGCCCTATCAAAAGACATACAAATTTGTGTAAAATACAATATAAATCATACTTGCACTATATAAAATGAAGAGTCAGGTTTCAAAGAATAGCTGTTTACTCCAGTGTAACATGACAGGATATGACAACATTGATCTAGTCAAGCTCATATTTTCAGATTAATCCTAACTACTTGAAGACATTTACAGTGGCGGAAGAAACATTGATACCATTAAGTTAACAACTTAGATATCTTACCATAAAACTGTAAGGAACCACCACGTTGTAGAACAAAGATTTATTTAAAGAGAACAAGCGCTTTCACGCACCATCCCGGTGCGCTTCATCAGGTTACAATCAATAATAAAAACTCCCATCCTTAAATACAAAAACTCCCATCAATTAAACATTCAATTCATCAATTAAAACAGTTTAGTAAGGTGCTTTAAAGGGGAAATGCATCCCATACACCCACAACATTTTAAAATGTTCATGTATATTCTAAAAACTCCTTTTTTAAAAGATGCAAATGGCAAAAAATGAATAATCAATTTAATTCTAGATAGGTCTATTAAGAAAAATATAGCGTTCATTACATAAATCTACTTAATTTTTATATATGAATCCTTTTCTACAAAACCACTTACTTGATAAAATCACGCAACTATATATATATGATAAATAAATACTGCAAAAATACAAATAGGGTTGCAGGTAAAATATATGTAGAGAATATATATCATTCATTCCTAAATACTGATTATATTAATAATTTCATATTGATAACAATAATAAAATATGCATTTTGATGTGTTAAACATACGGTAGAAACACACTATATATGTAATGCTGTATGTTGCATGTTTATATATCAACAAAATCTGATAAGACATGATAAAATATATAAACAATATCTAGGACTGGTCATAACTAATAAAATGGGTTTATATTTCAAACAAAACCATTATACATGCAATAATTTAATTGCAGGACCAAAACCAAAATGTATATAAGAGAAAGGGAAGGGATGACAAGGAGGGGGAGGGGGGAAGGGGGAAGAGGGTGGGAAAAGAAGGAAAGGAAAAAAGGAATAGATATCTTACTTAAACAACAAAACCAAACCTAAGTGTTTTTTGCAGGGAACAAGCCTCAGTGCTTCTGGGGTTGTAGCCTCTACGCTCTGTTACTCTCTGTAAATTAGCTTTAAGATTATACTTCCTTGGGGTATTAAAATAACTTTATTGCCATCAACATTTCCATGATCTCAAAAGCAGTCCAGCCACAGTGTGCAGCCTTAAAGAAACTGACTAAACAGCCACAATTAACTGCGAGTTGATAATACTGAATTTAATCAAATTATGCTTCCCACATCTTGATGTGGTGTTCTCAAAACAGTGCCTTTTTGACTACCTTCCAGGGCACATTGTCACAAGGAAACAATGCCTTCTCCAATGCCTTCCAAGGGACATTATCACAAGGAATAAGCAATTTAAATGATCTTTGTTAAAATGATGCTTGCTGCTCGTTTTAAATATGAGTAAGTTGCTTTATGCAAAGCATGGACATGCTATTAAACATACAACTCTGTAATATGTTTTTTTAAGACAAATTAATTTACTCCATTCAGTGCTCCAATTATCCATTTCATTCCAACATTATTATAATATTTTAGTACTGTCAGTAAAGTAAAATAATTTAAAAATATAGAGGTACCTTAATCGCTGAAAGGATGTGCATACAATATAAAGTAAAATGCTTGGTTTTGGTTAACCACATCTTTTTATTCATGAAACTGAAAAATCTTTCCTTTTTTGGATTTGTGAGATAATGTTTCTTCTCTTGTTAGATTGGAGTAAACCAAGCATTCTACCTAATGTTTACCATTTTTGATGAAAACCTGAGCTGGTATCTTGACAAAAATATTCAGACCTTTACTACAGATCCTATAAATGTCATTAAAGAAGACAGCGACTTCCAGGAATCAAACAAAATGCATGGTATGTTGTTAAATTTATTTGTTCTTTCTTCATAATAGAAAGTAGAAATGTTTTAATGTTATTAATTTACTGAAATACTGTTCCCCAAAAGAGGCCCATTAAATCTTGTTTCTCAAAAATGTTTTCTTTTTCAGTAGAACCTGGGGTGTGGGGGTATTATTGTCCCACAGCAAATTATTATACTTAGTGGTGTATGCTATACAATGGGACAAACATGAATGAATACAGCATGATATTTTTTTTATTTTAAAGAATGATTCTCATCCTAGAAGAGGAATGTAAAAAAAAATACTAAGCAGGAATTGTGATACCACTTGTTTGGAGTTCTTGTTAAAATATCTTAGGAAAACTTTGAAGATGGGGAATATGTTGCCATTTCATTATGAAAATTGAAAAGCTTTCACTTATCTAGCAGATTACCAGCTGTCAAAACTCTACATCCAAACGCACATATTATTTACTTTCTTAGCTGAAGTAGAAGAAAGGCCTTTTGATTTCAGAAAAATATTAACTTAGCGCCTCTAATCCAGATGAGGCTTCACTTCTGAGTTGATCTAGTGATCAAACATCTTAAGACATATTCAGCTGCTAATAAGCTTCTTACTGACCCACTGCTAACCCCTGTTGTTTTAATTAACGTTACCTTGTACATGCTGTTGTCTTTCCCATATGGAAATAACAATTACAATTTGCCCACATCAGGTTATAATCCTGAACATCTTATCCTTTTGTAATCATCCTACAGTTTATAATATGCATGTTTTCAGCTAGATTTATACAGAAATGCACTGAGATGGCACATAGCTGTTACCATATTGGCAGAATGCAGGAATGGTTAAGGAGAGGTGAATTTACATCAAGAAATGAAAGGTTAATATTGTCAGCCCAAGACAGTGGGCTACATACACGCTGGTTTATTAAGTCCATGTGGGAGAAACAGACATATGTAGGTTTTGTGGAACCGAATTGGAAACTGTCACACACCATATTGCTGGTTACGACTCTCTAATGGCAGAGGGACTGTATACTGAAAGGCATAGTAATGTGGTGAGATTGTTGCACTGGAGATTGTGCAAACATTATAGTATCGAAGTGGCTGAAAAACACTGGAAACATGAGCCAAAGAGAATCATAGAAAATGATGAAGTTTACATCACATGGGATCACCCAATATCAACAGTCCAAAAGATAGATGCTAGAAAACCAGATCTAGTGGTCCAAGAAAAGAAGACAAAAGTAGCATTGATCATTGAAATCACCACACCTAGTGACTATAATGCCTTGCGTACAGAGAGACACAAAGTCATAAAATAAAATACCTCGTTCTGCAGGCAGAAACGAGAGCCATGTGGAAGAAAGATACTCAGACAGTTCCAATAGTAGTAGGAGCAACTGGTCTTATAAAAAAGAATTTACAGACATATTTAGATATGTTACCAAATCAAGTAACACCATATGAATTGCAGAAGGAGTCATTACTGGGCACATTGTGGGTGCTGCGAAGAGCACTTTTGGCTAACATCAAAGAGTGAAACAAAACTAATTTCATGAACTTTAATCGTACTTTGACTTGGAATGGAGTCCATTCCCATCATGGTATTAGAAACTCAAAAGACTTGGAGAAATTAAAAAGGCAGAAAACAGTAGTGTTAAATAGGTATGAACCAAGTAGTAGTGATTAACATCAGTACTTGGCATACCGCTATGTTTTAGAGATGTAGATGAGGTGAAGAGGACACTGCAACTGAAACAGTTTAATGTAAGTGAGCATCTGTGAAGGATAAAGATGTTGTCTTTTTGCAGTCTAGCTGTTAGTAAGGAGGAATAAGGCTACAAACTGCTTCATGTGGCAGAGGGTTTGAGTCCCTCAGCCTTTGTTTTTCTACTGCGAGACCTTTAGCAAGTTGTTTAACCAGACAAGCGATTGGTAAATTGAGCAAAGCTCCTAAACAATTTCCTGGACTGCATGCCTAGTTAGTACCTATAAATCTATGCCACATTGTACAAAACTTAAGAGGAAACTGAATGACAAATGCAGATGTAGCACAAGCTGTTGCCTTTATTGGAAGGCTGCTGGTTTACATATCCGAGGAAAAGAGTATAGGAGGTGGTAAGTAGAAATGAATTGGTACCCAGCAGGCTGGACACCTTACTGATTCATTACAGTGAGTGGAAAGAGAAGTGGAGAAAATGAACAGAAGGTGTAGTAAGCACAGGAACACAAATCAGGTGCCCTGAAAAATAAAGAAGGACGGGGAAAAATAGGTTATTTGGGAGGGAGATAGGGTGTTTGGGGGGTTAGCCCCATTTGATATTTAAAACTATTGAGTTAAAAGAATCAAGTGAAATAATGGATGGTAAGGGCAGATGGGATGCTACAAAGACATACAGTGAAAACCACAGGCTAACAGAGGTAGATGTGGACACACAAGATGGAGACACATGCATAGGCAAAACAAAGGATAGACAAACAGATAGAGATGAGATGGAATACAGGCAGCCTGTCAACTGACAACTGGTCCAAAGGGACTTTACTGAGACCCACAGGTGGTGGCCTTCATTTTGGGTGTCCATAGGCAAGGACAACATCCATCCTTGCTGACTTGGTAATGCTGGCCAGCCAGTACAGAGAGTCTGTAGAAAAAAATTGCTGTATTGCTACTGTTAAGGTAAAAAAAATTACTTCATTCAACACAATTAAGCAGAGTAGAATAATCTTTATTGTACAAGAACACACACATGGGCAGTGGCATAGCAAGCATAGGGAGAACTGTGCCTTGGGTGTTGTCTTGTCCATGAAGCAACTAGCTGATGTAAAATAAAAATATATATATTTTTAGTCAAATACTTTTTTTATTTCCCTTTAAGGGAAATGATAATATGTACATCCTAAACAGGTGTCTGACATGTTCCTACATGTCTCCCATACTTGGTTACATCATCTTGTTTCAGCACCGTCGCTCCTACCTGCACAGCTAATCACAGGTCATTTTGGGTGGTGCCACAGTGCAAGAAAGAGAGTATCTTTGGCTGCATCATTGACGCCCATAGTGAGCTGAGGGCTGTAGTTTTATCAATTGAAATCATTCACTTTCGGCACATCTGGTGTGTGGGGAGAGATATTATGACAGATAAAAACAATAAGCCTCTGAAGTAAGTAGGGTTATTTACTAGTTCATTTTGGTGCTTATGCATAAATGCATGGACAGACTGGTGAAGGGTTCATTGGGGGAAATGTTTCATTTTACTGCTTGTGCTCACTTGGACAGACTACTGAAGGGGATGTTGGGGGAAATTATTCATTTTGGTGCTACTACTAAAGGGGTCATTGGTAAGAATGTTTCACTTCAGTGTCATTGGAGTTATTATGCTTACTTGGACACACAAATGAAGGGATCATTAGGAGACATATTTCATTTTGGTGCTTCTGCTTAGTTGTACAGACCACTGAAGGGGTTGTTGGGGGAAATGTTTAATTTTGGTCCTTGTACATACTTGAACAGACTACTGAAGGAGTTGATGGGGGATATTTTTCATTTTGGTGGTACTGCTGAAGTGATCATTGTGGGAAATGTTTTATTTCAATGTCATTGGAGTTACTATACTTACTTGAACACACAACTAAAGGGGTCATTGGGGACATATTTCATTCTGGTGCTTGTGCTTACTTGGACAAAGTACTGACGGAGTTGTCAGGAAAAATGTTTCATTTTGGTGCTTGCACATGTGCTTACTAGGACAAACTACTGAAGAGATTATTGGGGACAATATTCCATTTTGCTGTCATTGAAGGGCTTCTGCACACTTGGACAGACTAATGAAGGGGGTCTTTGTAGAGGAAATGATTCATTCTGGTGTCATTTGAGTGCTCAAAACTACTGAAGGAATTGTTGGGGGAACTGTTTCATTTTGGTATCATTTAAGTGCTTGTGCATACATGGACAAACTACTGAAGGGATCATTGGGGAAGTGTTTCATTTTGGTGCATGTGCATACGAGGGCAAACTACTGAAAGCATCTTTGTGGGAAATGACTTATTTTGGTGCTTGTGCATACATGGGCAAACTACTGATGGAATCTTTTGGGAAATGATTCATTTTGGTGTCATTTCATTACTTGTGCATACAGGGACAAACTACTGAAGTGATCATTAGGGAAAATCATTCATTTTGATGTCAGCAAAATGCTTATGTGTGCATGGGCAAACTACTGAAGAGATTGCCATGACATTTAGAGAAAGAAAGTAAACAATGCAGCTGCACTGCTTGATGGGCAGCAATGGAGCAAAGCCAAGCATAATTTTAATGTGTGTTGTACTTGACTTTAAAACAAGGATACAGTTAATCATTCTACTATGACTCACCAATGATTAAACCCCTGATGGTCAGGCTCACTGAAATGTAAGTGTTTTTTACAGGGAGGCAGCCTCCCCAATGTGGAGTCAAGCTACCCACACCCTCTAAGTTTATATAACTAGTCTCTTCTTGGTCACTGAAAAAAAGTAACATGTCTCTACTTCTCATGAAAGCAGTGTCAGGGGGGTCTACCTTTCAACCTCTTAACACAAGAAATTGGGACACAGCCTAAAATAATGGGGACAAAGACCCAAAAAATAGGAAAAGGTTTTAAAAAGTTTAAACTAAGAAAGTTGCTGGAATAACAGGATTTGCATTAGTATGCATTTTTTGAAGGAATTAAAGTCTCAAAACACAAATGTATGTATTATTTAATGAGTTCACTCCTCACTGATTTGCCAGAAAACCACACATTTTCTGAGGTGATAATCTGGACAATTTGCAAAAATCTGGACAGCTGAGAGGTGTGGAGGCCCAGGGCTAAGTATTCAGCACATGTTGCTTAATATTCTAAAAGTCTGTTTGTTGCCTGGGTGAACTAAGGAGAAAAATCAATCACAAATGAGGCCTCACTGTTGTCTGTATTTTTAATAGGCTTCTTGAGGTCTCCATTACAGTACTCTGAAGTAATAATGATTATTGAAGATTTTCATAATAACAAATTGTGTTGCCCAAAGTGTTATACCATATGTCTTAAGCCAGACATTGGTATAGGGCTTTGGAAACCTTTTTTTTTTCCTTTTGTGTTTAAGCAGCTGAAGTTTATTATAAAATAGGATGCATGTATATAATACAGTACACAAATATTTACTGGATTTAATATTTAGGATTATTACTGGAGTTTTATAAAAATGTGTGTTTTAAAAAAAATGAAGCTAATTTTAGCTCAGACACTTCCTTTATTAATGACTAGCATGAGAACTGGATATATACATATCACGGTTTCTTTTGTGCAGTAACATAAGAAGTGTGTGTGTGTGTGTGTGTGTGTGTGTGTGTGTGTGTGTGTGTGTGTGTGTGTGCGCGCACGCGTGTGTGTGTTTCTGTTCACAGGTTAGTACTAGGCCATCTACACTTGTTGGCCATTTTAAGCCTATATGAATTTCTCATTACAAAGGTAAGAATCAAATCCTGTACCTTGTACATATGAGATAAACCCAGTATGACTCATACTGCCAGAAGCAATTTAATCCAAGAGACCATTATTTTCTTTTTTTCCCAATAATGTTTTATTTTTTCTTATACTTTGCATTTATCTTTATTTATTTTTTAGGTTTGGGTGTCATTTTATAACTGAAATAAGGTACTCAGAGGTACAGACTATATTGTCTAGTACAGCACACCCCTCTTGCTAAACAGTTAACACACACTGTTTTTAAGTGTCTAGTTCCTTATTATACCACTGGGGCATGCTGTTAGCAGACAACAAACCACACATTGCTGTATAGATGATCTAGTGTTCATTGAACTAGCACTAACTATTAAAACATTGGGTTACAAGGAGCTGTAAATATGATGTAACCTTCAGATACAAATGGTGTCACAATGCAGAAAAAAACTTTTTTGGGTGGTACACTTTATAGATATATTTTAAATTTTGGGTGGTATACTTTACAGATATATTTTAAAGGGTCAGGTTATATATTTTAGCCACTACTCCTTGGGTTATAATTCTTCTGTCTGTACCGCAAACACAGTTCATGTTTTTCTGTGTTGCAGTTCTTATTTACAACCTGTTAATAGTATAATTTGTTACGCTGCTGTTGGAATCTGGACTGTACCTGCAAAGAGATGTGGATAGTGCTGAATTCTGCTTTATTTTTAATATATGTGTGGTTTCTTTAAATTTATAAAGCTGTGTTGTATTTGTTTATACATTACAAGACAGTTAAATGATTAACTCTGAAAAATACTTTAAACTTACAGTAAAACTTCCTGTTTGAAAATGCCTTTGAGCCTCCTGTTCTATGTTGTTGCAAAATGCTGATGTCACAGCATTTTTTTTTCAAAATGATTGTCTTGCCCTGGGCTCCAAATGGCCTAGCTACTCCTCTATACATGAGAGACTAAGCAATCAACATCTCGTCTCCTTGAACAAGGCAATGGTGATTATTTTTATACTGTTAACATTTTAAGTAAACATTTTGTTATCCATCATACTACAATTAAAACTAAACACTTGTATGTTATTTTGCTAACTAAAGAATTTTCAAACCATTTCTCTATGCCTTTTCTTGTATTCTGATCTTCCACCTTGGAACTATTCATGTTGGCATTAAGAAGTAAAAAGATTTCAGCACATTCCTAAGCTGTCAAGATCCATCTTGAAACAATATAAATGTTGACATTTTTCCTTCTTACACTTCTCCCCTCTTAGTACCTAAGACATCATCATCTGGTCAATCATAGCCTCCACCAATGTAGCCAGAGCCACCTACCTGCCAGGTGAGGCACTTCCATCCTCCTTATTATCCTCAGTAACAGCCTTAACCAGGGTAGAACAATGCCTTAGATGACATGATTGCAACTCGGGTGGACCATGGTGCCCTACAAATGGGAATCAAAACTGTGAAATCTAACAGTAGTGATTAAAACCCAGAGGTTATACAGTAAACATAAGCCAGGAGAGAACATGGATACCAGTAACCCTGTTGTACTTATCATCTCTTCTGTCTCCTATGACAGTTGGAAGCATTCATTTCACACTTTGCCTGTGCTGACAGGCAAAAGGGATGCACAAGCAATTACATAACACATGCAGGTGTGAGAAAACCAAATGTAATGCAACAATGCAACACCACAAGCATGTGCAAGCAAATAGAAGGCAAAACTAATTCTTACAACTTAGAACAAATCTATAGCACCATGTGCATGTGTAATAATCTGCCAGGTTCCCCTAACAAAGGAGAGCAGTGTGAGCTACCACAGTAGTTTACAAAGGAGCAAAGGCAACTATTCTAATTATGTCAGGTGCACTGAAACAGACACAACTATGCTAATGTACCTAAGTGCAGCAATGCTGAAATATGTGACATGGTGCCCATTATGGCCCAGGGTCACAACTCTCTGCAGGATTCCATAAAACAGCACAATGCTGCCACCAATAGCACACACAACAGACAGTCTCCCAAAGCAGCCAATCTGGAATACTCTGGGGTTTGTCAGAGTAAACAAATTCAGAAATCAGCAGGAGAAACAGCAACAAATATGAATAAAATGCAGTACTGCATACAGCAGATATGGTAAATACGTACTGTACTACTTGTGGCATCCTTGCGTGACCTCTGCGTCCTACACATCGTGAGCTCCAGGGAGATGGTGGCACAGGCCAATGCACTGGTGCCTGCACTGCTCAGTGGCACGTTGGATGTTGGTCACCCTGGTGAGCAAAGTTGTCAGGTTATACTAGATATCCACTTTCCTGAAAGGCCTACAAATTACCCCAGTAAATTGTTTCCTGAACTGGCTGTGAAGAAGACAGAATAATAATCATACTCTTTCTTGTTTAAAAGTGACTTTGTTCTCTAACACTTCAGCCACTGACCTTCAGTTGAACAGTGCTTTTATAATGACGGTTACTTTAAGATGAATTCTGTAATTCTAAATTGATCTGATTATGTAAACTTGTTTTGACAAAAGTGTTTGTCTTCTTGAGGGCCAGTGGGCTGAGATGCTAGAGAATTAAGTCATTTTTAAGCAAGCGAGTAAGACTGTTACTGTTATAAGTGTTTTTTTTGTTTGCACCTCAGTGTTGTGTCATGTGAAGGCAATGGCACATTTTTCTCTCTTACACACACCAGGCAGGTGCTCTTTATTTAGCACTAGCATCAACTACCATCACCACACATGTGCAGTGAAACAGAATGTTAGCCTGAGAATCATGCCCCTCACTGGGAATTTGAATCATATGTAATGCACATTAGCACATTGTAGATACTTAAAGTGTGCACACACTGTTTGCATGTATGAGTGGTCATATACAGTATGCTGGTGATGTGTGTATCTTATGCCACTGGTGCATTTCTGCAAAACACAAAGAGTCAAAGATAAAGCAATATCTAGCTTTATTAGCATACTTAAAGTCCAAACTTGTACATATTAGTGACTGTCACAGCTTATTCACCATTTTGCATACCAAAATGTGCATTCAGGAGAAATAATGGTCTAACAGCTTTTGTGTTATCTGATTGTTTCAAGGCTTGCTGATTTAAAAATAGTGACAAGTACAAGTCCATATAAAGAAAAACATGCCAAAAAGCTGGATCAGTTGAAAACAATCAACCAGAGACCAAGCAGATGTGTATGATCCAAGATGTTTAATTGTGCTACCTTCCTGGTACCTCGGCTAGGTGCCTTCAAGGGAATTGTTTTCAACTGATCCAGTTTTTTGGTGTTTTTTTCTTGATTTAAAAATAGTCCCTGTTTGTCAGTTCCTGCAGACACTGTTAGAATCTCCTTGTGTTCTGATTGAAGAGTGCTTCTCAAACAATCTGGAAATATATCACCTGATAAGCATATTACTTGGCACTTTAACTTTTCAGAGTTCTGCATTGTCTTAATTTTTGCCTGACTGAATTATTTTATATATTTGCTCACATCGTTTGCTGTTTTCTGATCTGTTCTGAAACTGGTTTTCTCCCTCACCCCCACCCATCCTATTCCTGTGGTGTTGCTATAGTTTGTGGCTTTGCAGTTGCCCATCCGTACTGTAAATTTGATCTGGGACACTCCTCCCAGTCTAGTGTTCATTCTACCTGATACAGAGTGAACATTTAAGAAGGCCAACCCACTTAGGTTCTTAACCTTGAATTGTCTTCCGCTCCCCTTCCTCCCTTTGTACTTTACTAACAAAAAGAATCTTCTTGTGTTCTGACTGAGTGTGGTTCTCAGGGGTCTATAGTATAACATTGAAGTCTTAAAACTTTGAATGTTATAATATTGAACCATTTTGATTGACAGACTATAACATCGAACACTCAGAATAGCAATTTTTTTCTCAGGGAAAAAGTTTGCTTTTCCGACAAATATACACACAACACAAGCACACCAAAATAAATAATCCACACACATACACTTCACAAAACCCTACAGTAAAACATACATACACTACTAGCTATCCACTTACCTTAACCCAACCCTAACCCTAAGGTCCGTAACTACCGCACACTCACCTTACCCACTCCCTAACCCTAAGGTCCCTATCGCACACTCACCTTACCCACTCCCTAACCCTAAGGTCCCTATCACAGGTCTACTTCACCCTGTCGAAGGCCGACAATATCGAAGCTGATATTGTCGGCAACAAAATGTCAAAAACGAAAGTCATTGCACATGTAAATGGAAATCTCCATAAGGGGAGATTTCCATTTACTGCAATGTAGTGCGATCTTGGAGTTGGTATATTTAAGTAGTGGGAGGTGTGGGGGGGTGGAGGGGGTTTTGCCTCTCTGCATAGAGCAATTTGTGTTGTGTTTGGGTGTTTTTTTTTTTTGTGTGTGTTGGATGTTCGGGGGTTTTGATATTTTTCTGTTCAATATTACGCTGTTGACAGTTTGAGTTTTCGACAGCGTAATATAAACACCCCTATCGCACACTCACCTTACCCGCTCCCTAACATTAAGGTCCCTAACTATCACACACTCACCTTAACCCGATCTGTTCGCATGCTTACCTTAACCCGGTCTGTAACCTTCACTCCACAGTCGAGGAAATAGCGAAGCTGCAGAAATGGCCCACTGAATACTTTCCCTAGGAAAGTATTCGATATTCTGCAGCTTTGCTATTTTCAGCATTCGGTGCATAGGTTTCGATATTATAACATTCAAAGTTTTAAGACTTCGATGTTATAATATAGACCCATTTCTCAGCTGATAAGTATATTTTTTGGCACTTTTTAATTGTTCAGAGTTGAATAAGACAGCAATTGAATTTAGTTCAGAATATATTTTGAATAAATTGCATTTATTTAAACTGTATTTGCTTTAATACTCCTACACACTCAAGTGTGCTAGCTTGCACTGCATTTGAATTGCTTTTAGTGCTGTTTTAGCTGCTTTCTGGAAAAAAAATCTAAGCTTGTTTCCTGCCTTTCCTGTAACTAGTCTAGTCCAGATACAGATGTGTTGTATCCAGGACTGTTAGTAAGCTTCTGAGCACCCCAAGCCTTTTTGTGTTGGAGGGAAGCCTTCTAGCTTATCAGTGGGAGTGGTAAGCACTAGGTAGCCTATCTACCACAAGAGGGGTGGTTTCTGGCCCAGAAATTGTAGTTTATTGGCTGTTTGGACAGTTTTTCCATCTCCTTCAACTTTCTGGTTTAAAAGCTTACATCTGCACTTGTTTCCCACCTTTGCTGTAACTAGTCTAGTCCAGATACAGATTTGCTGTATTCAGGACTGTTTGTAAGCTTCTGAGCCCCCCAAGCCTTTCTGTGTTGGATGGAAGCCTTCTAGCTTGTCAGTGGGAGTGGTAAACACTAGGTAGCCTATCCACCACAAGAGGAGTAGTTTCTGGCCAGAAATTGTAGTTTATTGGCCTTTTGGGCAGTTTTTCTATCTCTTTCAACTTTCTGATTTGAAAAGCCCACATTTGCATTTTTCCCGCCTTTCCTGTAACTAGTCTAGTCCAGATACAGATTTTCTGTATCCAAGTCTGTTTGTAAGCTTCTGAGTGGTGCCAACGTCTGCTCTTCAATTTTTCCCTTAGATCTGCTAGTTCTAGCCTCTCCTGCACTTTTACTAGCTTATTAGTTTAGCACTCTACCAGACTTCTTGTAGCAATTATTGTAGCACACAAAAGTGCTAAATGTTCTACAAGGAAACAGCCTCAGTACTTATTATTAATGCCCACATCTCCAGGCATGTCTAAAGTTCAGTTCCCTGTGCTTTCTCCTATTAACCTGGTGAACTTGGGCATCCTGAGGCAATGCAGCAACTGCCTCATGTACACTGACAACCCTCTCCTCTTACCTCCCAACACTCAGACTTGAGAGTGATGCATTTATATATCCAAATTGGAAGCTACGCACTCTCCAGCCAAGTCCAGAATAGCTAGTCAAGAGGAGAAGGTCAACACTTGCAGCACACCACATGGAACACATAGCCCTGTAGAACACACCAGCACTATCTTCACATAAAAACATAAACCACACACCCACCTTCGCTGAGGCTCTCAATAAAAATCTACTCAAGCAACAAAGACCTCCAAGGCAGAAATGCACTCAACCACCACAACGCAACACTAATCACAAGACACATAACTCTCCTAAACAGTGTGCCAGTCAACCAAAGCCTTTATGGCAAGACAGCATGCCCAACACACTAGTCATAGGTGACTCGATAGTGAGGCACACTGATGTCCTACTCACTAGGTTGAATAAGGAGAAAGTAGCAGTCAGCTGCCTGTCAGGCACCAGGATCCGCCACATAACACATGCACTCAGGTCCCTCAACAACAGGTACAAATATGACTCTGTCATTATACATGTGGGTGTGAATGACCTAAGATGTACCTCCCTGGACTACATGAAAAAAGACATGGAGGAGATCTCAGATTATGTAGCCCAGGTGAGTATGACCCTAGCCTTGAGCAGTATCCTACCATCACCTAGAATGATACCACAGTACAAGCAAAAAATGATTGATTTCAACAATTGGCTAAGTTTCTGGTGTCATTCTAAGGGGATCCAGTATCTGTCTGCCTGGGATGACATGATTGACACACCTCAATGCTTTGCCAGAGATGGCCTGCATCTGTCACCCCTTGGAATCTAGCCAAGGCTCTTGCCACCTCTATAGTGGCTTTTTTAGGTGGTGTTCCAAAGACCAAATTACCGCCATAACAGCTACAAACAAATGCAATCGGAGAGTCATGCTGCTCAAGGCTAGAAGTCTAAATCTATTCAAAATGCACTCGCTTGAAGTATTTCTTAAAATGGAGAACATCGACATCTGTGCTGTAACAGAGACCTACTGCACAATGGTACCTCCTATACCGAGCCAACAGGTATTGCCAATATACTGGCCAACAGATTCATTGCCAACTTTAACCCCCCCCCCAAAGGACCAATCACAATACTAGTAAATTGCAGGGCACCCAGTACTACTGCTAGACAGGTTAAAACAGCACTGTCCAAGGCCAAGAATACAGCTTCTATGGGACCTGACAATATCCCCAGCTGTGTTCTACATGAACTACAAAGTGAACTAGCACCTCAGTCATGTGCCCTGCTCAATCACAGCCTCACCTCAGGCTTTGTCCTTACCAAATGGTGCAGTGTTATAGTCATCCCTCTCCACAAGGGAGGAGTGACTACAGAACAGACCCCAGGAACTATCTCACCATTAGCCTGATGAGTCTGATATGCAAAGCTATGGAATGCATCATCATGGACCTAATAAACAAGGATATAGGGAATCTCCAAACTCTGGATCCTACACAGTTTGGTTTTATGAAGGGTAGATCATGCCTGCTCAACTTGGTCGACTTCTTTGAGTCAGTCACCAGAGCTGTGGATGAAGGCAAGGTGATTCATACAGCTTATCTTGATCTGGCCAAGGCCTTTGATACCATTCCCCACTCAGGAATCATAGAAAAACTCACAAAGCTAGGCATCAACCCTTATATCAGTAGGTGGGTTGCAAACTGGCTCACAGATGGAACCCCCAGTGTGAAAGTAGCTGACTCCAAGTCAGGCTGTCGACCAGTCATAAGTGGAGTCCCACAGGGTTCGGTCCTGGATCATCTCCTGTTTGGTATCTACTTCTCTGAAGTCCAGGCCAACATGAAGGGACTCTGGTTGACAAAGTTTGCAGATGATTGCAAGTTGGGAGCTATTATTAACTCCCCAAGTGATGTTGACATCCTACAGAAAGGCCTCAGTGAGACCAACGACTTGTGTCAGAACCATGGACTTAAGCTCAATGCCAAAAAAATGTGTCGTCATCCCCCTTGGGAAAAACCCAGTTCCCTTGAATTACCACTGATGGTAGTCCACCAAACACATAAGGCATTATAAGAGCTCTAGGAACACAGGTTGACAGCAACCTCTCTTTTGACCACCACATTGCCACTGTGGTCAGAAAGTCCTTCTATGTGGCACATCTCATTACTAAGCGTTTTGCATCCAGGAAGAAAGAGGTCATTGTCTCCCTCTACTCTTCCCTCATTAGGCCAGCCATCGAGTACAATGCCCCATTTGGCATGCACCTCACTAGACACCTGCAACAACTGGAGAGGCCACAAAAGTACCTCACAAAGAGGATCCTTGGCCTTAAACACTTGTCCTATATGGACAGACTTAAAAAAAACTCTAACTATTCTCTGTCTCATATCGCCTACTTAGAAGCAATCTCTGCTTGACTTACAAAGCCATGTCTGACCCAGCTCTGTTAGAAATACTGCATCTAAATAAATCCCAATCCCTCTGCACCACATACTCCAGAGACCTCAACCTCATTACCACAATCAACAGAACATGCTGGAGGGACAGGTTCCTCACCCAGAGACTGTCCATGCTATGGAATAGACTTCCCATACATGTCAAGCAGTGCACCTCACTGTCCCTCTTCAAGAGAAATCTTGATGAGTGGATGGGAAATAGAAAATTCACCCCAAGGATCACGCCAGTGGCTCTACTTGACAGAAGCACTAGGAACTAAGGTTGGGTGGTACGATGCCAAGGTAATCCCATTGGCTAGGCTTGTAAAGGCTCCAGAGCCATTAGCCTATGAACCTATAAAGGGTTGTGTCATTTCAGCAGCTTGAATCACTTGACTTTATGCTTACACATTAGTTGAAGTTTCATAGAAGATTGGCAATAAGAGACACATTGTAGTCATTAGCAATACTGTGGTAAAAGATATATTAGCAGTCTCACACATGTGACCGTCACTCTTTTGAATGCTGTCTAACTGAAGGGTTGTTTGGTTAAGTGTACATTGCAACATATATTACAACAGGCTTTTACAGCTGTAACATTTGCAGTCATTCAACTGTTTAAGTATAAACTTACTCAGAGCAGAAGATGGCAGCAGACTGACACAGGACAGCCTTACCTCACCATATAGGCATCCTAGGATTCATTACACCAGCAATCTATCCTCTGCACTTGAGCATGGGAGAATGTAAACTTTTGCTGCCTTGCAGAAGACACCCATCCAAGTGTAAAATACCACCTCCAGAACTCAAAAACCGAGACACCTACTACAGGTAAAACTGTGGGGGAGAGGGAACAATCATATACACACACACACACACACACACACACACACACACACACACACACACACACACACACACACACAAACCATCTGGGACACCCACATACTCCAGGAATATCTCAGCACAAGCCCATCCATAACTCTACATGCCATGTTATGCTCTGGGAGTACTCTGCATACAGGATATCTGTGATCTTCACAGTGTACCCATCTCATAGTAACCCAGTGATGTTCTACTGCATCAGCCTTCTGGTAGTGTGACAGAGCTACCTCTGTACACTGCACATTCTTTTCTGTCTATGGTTTAATTTCCTTCTTGGTGTACACATATCCTCTACTCAAACTGTAGTGGTTGGCACCTGTTGGACATGTTCAGCCCTGCAGAAAATGGCACCCTGCTACAGGCAGTCCAGACACATGGGCCACGGCTGCTTGATGAGAGCACCCACTCACCTCTCTGAGACCATATGTGTGAAACAGTGGTATATAATGTCAGTATCATGAGTGGGTGGAACTGAACCAGAAATCAATATCAGAAGCATGTAAATGGCATAATATAACAGGCCTCAAAGAAAGCAGACAACATATCAGTGAAAAGGCTGCTGACAGGGGTGGTCCACCATCAAGGTGAACTCTCAATGAGAATAAAACATTTCTGTATGGGGGACAGCCATCATATGGTAGAAGCTGACACAGGGCCAGGGTGCTGCCAGATGGCTCATATCTCTCATGGAGATCAAAAAGTTGAGGACCCAAAATACAGGAGGCATACTACAACTGTAAGCTTAGTAATGTCACAATGGTTAAACTAACCACTGCCTCTGTTCTTCTTAAATACATCAGACATGCATACCCAGTGGGATTGCTATCACAGATAGGTGTGTCATACATGGCTGCAGGAATCCAGTTGTCCTTAGCATGTACATCAAAGCCATGAAAATTGATGGTGTTGGCAGTATCACACAATCATGTTATGTATCTGCATTCACAGAGTGAATTTGATTGAATGTTCGTTTGACTGAAGCACAAATGTTCGAACCCGTTTCACTGAGAATTCATTTGATTGAAAACACTTTTGATAGAAAAGCTTTTTCACAACAAATATACCATGGGATAAGCTCCCACACCCTCCTTATGTACTAACTCCATGGTCACACAACCACTGAGAAAAAAAAAAAATACCACACAGTGAATCATTTCTAGTGGAAGCGCAATCAAGTACAGATCTGTGGGTACAAGACACTGTCCATTGCAATCCACACATACCCTGCTAGACTGGCTGTCATAAGAAATGACAACATCAGATACTTTTTGTATACTTTTAACTATTCTGTCAAATGAGTTGATTGCAGAAAGGAAAAGCTTGCATAGTTCTGCTAGAAGGCTACTCAGGCCTAGAAAATTTGATTTATTTAATAATGGGAAACAGGAACTGTCTCATTGCAAAGAAGACATTATTTCTTATGCCTTTTTGGAGATGAGGACTACAGTCTGACTTTCTCTTAAATATTCTGAATTAAATGTATAGATTGGGATGCTACAGTTGTAGTAGTATTGATTGACGTGCATGAAAGTGCTTTATTATTTAACATATGTATCTTCCTTTTGGGAGATAGTTTTACTGATTTTTTTTTCCTGTAGATGATATTAATACATTAATGTAATTTAACTTAAATCTTCAGCTAAATGTTTTTGAACAGGAGAATACACCACTTGCATTCCCTAGTGTGAAGGCAGACATCCCAGTCTCTAAATTTACTACGTCTGAAGCCACACTGACTTGGGGACTGGGGGAAATATATCTATCATTCCTGCAATATGGCATAATTGCCGAGGTAGTATATAGAGAGATCAGGGTTTCATAACAAAGCTCCCATATCAGAAAAGTGAAAAAGCTCTGAAAGAGTACTGTCGTACATTTATAGTACTGTAGTTGTAACATATGTGTATGGGATAGTGTGACTGAGATGTTGTGCTACTGAAAGCTCAGAGTGAAGCACATCAAAATTAGTCTCTAAACTGAGGGTTTGAAATTTGTAGGTCTTTTTCCTTGGCTGCTAAATAAAGAAGAGAATAAAACAGTAATTCATAGGAAGCTGGTAAATTCCTGTGTGTCTTTGTGTACAATTCCTGGTCTAGTTTTATATCTATATCTTTTAGTTTGCCTGCCAAAGCTGAATTACTAGGATCTTGCTGACATCAAATTGTTTTTCCCTGAAAGATTTAAGCACAAATTCAGCAACAGATCAGTTTGCAGTAGTACATCCTCCTATACTGTGCCTTTGTAAGGTGCTCTGCTGTATCGACCTCTAATGGTCTGTCCATTTGTACCGGACTTTCTATATAGGAGGTGCACACACACACACACACACACACACACACACACACACACACACACACACACACACACACACACACACACACACACACGCACACACACGCACAGACACACAGACACACACACACACACACACACACACACACACACACACACATATGCACACACACACACACACACACACACACACACACACACACACACACACATATGCAAACAATAGGTAGACAAAGGCTGGGGATAGGATAAGGGTACAAGAAGCCTACTAGCTTACAAATGGACTGAGGAGTATTTATTCAGATCCAGTAAGTAATGGTCCTAGGTCTGGGTGGTCAGTGGCAAGGACAACACCCACCCTTGCTGGCCTGATGGCATTGTGTAGCTAATGCATGGAGTTTGTTATTATCTGCAGGAGTAGTTGCTCTGTGCTGATCTTCCGGGTCATAATCCAGTCAACCTCAGCCTCTATAGCATGCACCAGCTCTAGCACAGCCAGGGACAGTAATTTACATGGGTTACCTGCCTGGGCTGGGCCATAACCCTGCATAGATAAGCACTCCTGCTCCCCTTATTATCATCGGCAGCCTCAGCCAGGGTAGAAGTAGCCCCCAGATGACATGCTTGCAGATATGAATGACCATAGACACCTGCGAAAGGAAGACAAATTTGGGAAACATGACAGTAGTAATGAGGACCAAGATGTGATAGAGTAGATTTAAGTCAGGACACAACACAGATGCCAGTAGACATGCTGTGCCTATAATCTTCTCTGCCTCTTGTGGCAGCTGGCAGCAGTTTCTGACCACTGTATCTGTGCTGAAAGACAAAAGGGATATAAAGACAATTACATAACATATATGGAGTGTAAGGAAACAGAAATGGCAGTGCAACGACAGACTTCAACAAACGTGCAAGTAAGTAAAAGCCTGATTTGACTCCCACAGCTAAAAATCTAACAATATGCATGTGCAAACAAGCAACAAACTGTCAGGGTTTCATGTTGAAAGGTAACATTCTACTCTACTACAGTTAATTACAAAGGAGCAGAGGCAGCTACACTAATGTTAGATGCAGTGAAATAGACACAGCTGCACTGACAGACCTAAGTGAAATAACACAGAAGCATGACACTGTGCCTGTTATACCAATATATCTCAATGTCACAGCCCTCCGCACAGTCTGACAAAACAGCATAGTGCTACAAACTAACAACTGCCACCAACAACACCAACAGCATACAGTCATCCATAGTTACAACCTGGAATATCAGGATCTGTGCAATTAAATAACAGTAGGAAATCAGGAAGACAGATGTTATACACACCAAAAATATTAAAAAATGCAGCATTGTTCACAACAGACATGGGTAAATACTTACTATACCACTTGGGGCCATGACTGTCCTCTGCTTCACATGCCTACAGATCTCCAAGATGATGGTGGCACAGATCATCACAGCAGTGCCTGCACTGTTCATTGATATGTTCTATATAATCACCTTAGACAGCCATTCAATTAGACATCAACTGATCCACCAATCTCTCAACCCCAAACAATTTTGGAAGGAAATAAACTGACTTAGAAGACTCTCTAAAACCCACATGAACTCTGCTGCTGCTGTCTACACCTCAGACCTTGCCCCTATTTTTTTTAACTCTCACCAATCCAACTCTTACTCCACTTCCCTAAATGAAACTCTGCTAAACTGTACCTCCCCCGTTCTACCTTGAGTAAATTGTAGAAAATCAGCAACATCATAATAATAACTACCCAACAGCAGGCTCTGCAACCATCCTCCCCTGGTTCCACAAAAACTACTGTGAACTCATATACAAACATATCCAATACATCTTCATCCTAACTTTATTCCAACAAATCTTTTCATACATATGGGAAAAAACATTATAAATCCTATCCCTAAAGTTCCCAAATCTGCCAAGCAAAGTATAGACCCATCTCTGTCTTACCACAGCTGAGTAAGGTCCTGGAGAAAGCAATGCACAAATAACTTACCTCATGCATTTACAATTACAACATACTCTCTACCCACAATCATGGATTCATGAAACACAGGAGCACCCACACTAGCCTGCTGTATTAGATCTAAGAATACTAACCCTGAACAAGCCAACATACCCTGCAGTCAATAACTCAGAAAACTCTGTTCATAGATCTCAACAATGCATTTGATTTAGTCCACCACACCCTATTACTTAATTCCCTTATTTCATCCCCTTTGACCCATCCACGCTAGACAGGTTCACCAGCTACCTAAATAAAAGAACTTTCACTGTGAAACATAAAAGCTCCCACTCACTACCACAGCCATTTACTGCTGGAGTTCCTCAATAATCCATATTTACACTTATCTTTTTTCAGCATCTTTATCAACCTTCTACCAATTGACTTTACAACAGTTGAGTTTGTCTTACATGCAGATGACATAATTTTTCAATCCTCAAAACACACACAAAACCAGGACCTACAGATCACCCTCAGAAATCTGCAGTCATGGTTAGAAAGCAAGAAACTAAGCATGAACTGCCAAAAACAAAACAGATTTCCTTTAGCACCCTTCAATAACTCAGCAAATATCCCCCTCAGCTAACAAAGCTTGTGTATAACACGCAAACTACTGAATGTGTCAAAACATTCAAATACCTGGGTGTAACTTTTAACCTTAATCTAAACATAACCATACATATTAATTATTAACTGTTTAAAAGCTAACAGCTAAAAGCTTCATCAAGCCCTCAGACCAGAACGAAGGAATGTCACAAGCTAAAATGTCCTCCAGTCCCAGCTAGAATATGAACTACCATTATTATTCTATTCATCCTCTATGAGTGTCAAAGATCTGCAAACACTCTTCAACAAAATATGTAAATGCATTTTACTATCACCACTGCATCCCTCATCACCAAGCAAAATAGCTCATTGTAAAGAAAACTAATCTACTATCTACTATCTATCCACTAATCTATTATCTATCCCCAAAGTTCTGTGTAGTAAAACACCCATCCTACTCACCCATACACTAATTATCAAAGACATCCCATATCATCTTTTGCTGTCAATGCAGCAATGTCCATGTACTTCATAGACCTAGAAACTCTTTGACTGCCACTAAGCATGTTTTCATTTCTGACACCTGACCTGTGAGATTTACTTCACCCAACCTCTGACACATAACCGGATATTTAGCATTCAGAGATGAAATTCTCAACCACTTAAGAAAGAGATGCACCTGCAGATTCTACATTTCATCAGCAATAACCTAAGCAAACAAAATCCCCCTCACTTCACTAATTTAGAACAGCCTTGCATACTCTCTTCTATAACCACATTTAAGACGCTCCTTTATCCATTCCACATAATCCATTGCTAATTAAGTTCTACCTCTATCCCTCTGTCATCCTCACCCCCTCCAAACTAGTCCATTTGGCATCTATAACATGACACTCTTCATGACTAACCACTATCAACCCCTGCTAACATCCCATCCTTTGTAGCTAACCACCAACTGCTAACTCCAATGCTGATATTTTGAACATATATAATATCTTTATCTTTACAGTAAAAGTATATATGGGTATCTTCATCCTCAGTGTTATTAAATGCATACCTATGTAGTCCACACTATATTACATTAGACTATACTACAAGTTCTGCAAAACTTGATTTTCACAAGTGTTCAGTAACTAAGGCGGTAGCTGAAATGTGTCTATTTTGGATTAATCCACTACCAAAGTCAACTAACCTAAATAAAATTAAATTAAATTAAATTAAACTGAGTAGACATCCTTCATGTGTTATGTCACCATTGTTGGACATCGACCACTGTGTAGGTAGAAATGGCAATAAGGCACAGACCAGGAACTTGAAGCAGAAAGAATTTAATATAAAACACACTGACTGAGCGCTTTCACCAGTGAAAATGGCTTCTTCAGAGTCATATAAACACACCCAGCATTACATCTCTTTAATATTCCTGCCAAAAATCAATTATTCAATTATCCAATAGTTCTTGTTGTTAAAGTCTAATGGATTAATCACATTTAATACTCAAATATGTCTACCATAGATTTTAAATGCATACTTGATTTAGTTAATGCATCCATTCAAGATTTTTGTTGTTGTTTTTAATCTAATATTTGATAATTAGCAACACCAAAAAGAATGTATATATAAGTGTACCTTATAACCTCAATTCAATTTATTTTAATACAAAATTCACAACTAACCATGTTATGAAAAAAATGTATATATAATATGTAATACACAAAACCCAAAACATGAACCACTTGTACAAAACAAATAAATAATAAAAAATATATATACAAGTGTTATATGTGTATATGAATATGTTTGTAAAATTACTAAAAAATTGTGTACATAAAACACAATTAATCCATAATTTGTGTTGCACGTAAAATAATACATCAAATGCCTATATAGTACAAATACTGTAATTATTTTGTTTTTAAGTTGGTTCCTGCATTGGGGCTGTGTACTTTATTTTGTTTTGACCATTGTTGGACATACATAGGCCTAACTGATCATTACTGGACTCAAATTTCTAGTCTGCCTTAGTCTGTCATCAAGGCACCAGGAGGCTTGCCACATTGCAAGTGTCAAAGATAAAATGATTACTATGCAACAAAGTTATTAATACTAGACGGCAAATACAAAAAAATACTATAACAAAATCCTCTTGAACAACAGCATCAACTGTATCTGTGAAATGTATCTGTCTATGCTGAGCATTCCCTATTTTAAGTCTTAAAAAGTACATGATCCTCACAGTTCCACATTGAAAGGGTCTGTCATACATTCGGTGTTAAGAATCATTTTTTCACTGATATCCATGATTAATAATACTAAATAAGTCTATATTACAAAATCAAACTTTTAAAAGTTTGAACGTCATATGGTCGACACCATATGATCGAACTTTTAAAAGTTCAAAAATGTAATAAAAAAATAAACCAAAGCAAAAACCTACCCGAACAGTTTAAGCATGGGGGCAAACATCCCTGCACCCACCACGTAGGGGGCTGTGCCCCCCACCCCCCCACTCTTTAAATATACCAACTCTGAGATCGCACTACAGTGCAGAAAAGGGAAATTTTCCCATTCCACATTATATGGAGATCCCCGTTGAAACATTTAAACTTTTAAAAGCTCGATCATATGGTGTCGACCATATGACGTTCAAACTTTTAAGAGTTCAACAATGTGATATAGACCCTGATAAATCATATTAATTCATCAAAAAAACTTTTTTATAAGTATAAAATAATACATTTTAACTTTCTTGTGAGCAGAAACAGATGCAGCACAAAGTGATGTTGACAGCTCCCTATGGTCTGGTGCTGGCCTGACTTTAAAAAAAAAATAAAAAATCTCCATTTTATCTATGTTGTTGGTCGTAGAAAACATCAACATTAACAATAAAAAAAATCCTTGCAAATCTCAGTATCATTATTTAAAAAAAACTCAATCCTTGCTAAAGACTGTATCCTAGAAATCTTAGTGTCAGCATGTATTACCCCCCCCCCCGACACATCAGCACATATGGGACATCAGTGCATGTGGGAAATCTTGAGTTTTATTTTTCCTCCAGCAGTGATCACTGTCTATGTTAGACACTGAATCACAAATCTATGAAACTGTTAGTCAGTGTCCGTGGCACAAAAAGTAGCACACTTGCATTTGGTGCAGAAGGCTGTGGGTTAAATTTCCACACCAGTTAAACTGATTGTTGACAGTGCAGTGCAGCACAGGGTGTGTTGTCCTTCAGATTCAGTGTTAAACTGAGATCCCATCTGCATGAGTTGGTGGTAGCCCAGGTGCTCAGGTCATAGTTCTAAACCAATCAGGGAACAGTGAGGGACACTGTTAAAATATCACTACTATTAACTTGAGACTGATGGAATAAGACGATGTGAATCAATATACATTTTCTGAAGTAAAAATGTTATAACTCTAATTATTGCCATTATTTATTGAGCAATTCACCACATTTTTTTCCAAAAGACACCATATTTAGGATGGATTAAGAGGAACAGAGCTAAACTCTGAGTCAAAATCAGGGACATTTGAAAGCTATTGCTCAGGTAGATGTAAAAGTTCCTACGGCACCTATTAGAGTAGGGGAAATTCCCTGATGGCCTGGCTAAACTTCTCCTAGCAGTATTTATACCACCTTGGGTCTCCCCTGAAAAGAGTCCACTAGCCTATTGGGATTAAATGGGTTAACAAAGAATACACCAAAAAATAAAGTAAAATACATGTTGAAGCAAAACATGTTACTCTCTTAACTTTTATAAGTGATTTAAAGTAGCCTGCTCTTATCTGTCTCCATTTTTGCAGAACATATTTGATTTTGCCTCTTAAGTTTGACATGTTCTTGAGCAAGTCACTTAACCAGACAGTGCTTTGGAGCAATTGGGAATTTGGATTAGACTTCTAATAGTCTCCAGGATTACATGTTTGGTAACTATGAAGCTGTTGTTGTTGTTTGCCAGACATTCCCCATGGCATAGCTGGTCTAGTTCAAGAAATGTTGTGGCATTGTCATCAGCACTCCATTTTAATGTAGAATTGTGTTCTTCATATGGAATACTATATAGCACATGGCTCTGTACTTATACTGTATTTGAAATCTTAAGACAATGAGTATCTCCTGACTTTGTTTAGATGATAAGTGGCAGTAAGAGTAACCATTCACTGTGTTGCAGCTTACTCAACAACCCAAATGTTTTGTAGTCTTTTCAGTTAAATTTCTGTCTTGGGTAAGGGGTAAGGTCCTGTTCTGGTGTCATGGAATTTTGGACTTGCATTTGGTTTTAGTTCATTTCTTGTTTTAATATCCTTATATTTCCCCATGACTTTAGTAAAATGTGTTTCACATTTGGTTACTGTACACCTGTGGCAGGTTTAGTGTTATGTTTAGCTTTTGTCTGCAGCTACTTGTAAGACTGCTAGCCCAAAGTAAATCAGTTTACCGATTTCCTGCCAGTTACATGCATACAAGTTTAACTATTCTGTTTTTCATCATATGAAAAATACTTTGCTCACCATTGCCATTTTTCACCTGCATATGCATTCAGTATTATTTCTGATTTGCTTAACAGTATATATGGAATATGATTTTATTTTCTGTTATGCAATTCACAAATAAACAGCTGCCATACTCTGTTGCATCTTCAGCTTTGTTCAAATTACTTTCCAAATGCTTAAAATAATGCCAGCCATGCTATACGAATCTAAATGTTAAAAGGTCATATGAGTCGTTTCCTGTGCAACCCTTCATTTTCAAACTTTCTGCCTCCATAATTTTGTAAACACTTTGTAACACAGTCATACTTGCCACCTGCCTTGTTTCTATCATTTTCAGTATAGCCATTTTTATTGCATTTCCTGCATTTTTTATGTTTGTTTAATCGAGTGGATAGTATAGTGTGTGTATATATATATATATATATATATATATATATATATATATATATATATATATATATATAGTGTATAGGATAGTGACAATTTTCTGTATCTGAAATATTTCATTCTAGAGCCCATAGAACTAATACATATAATAGAAAGTAATTTCTCCTAATCAGTTTTACAAACGATGTGACATATACATCTGTACCTTAATATGTGCACTGTTCCTTTTGCAAACCTAACATTTTCAACTAGTTTATGCATCTCTATCCCATAATCCAGAAGATTTCATGTCTAGTTGTTTTCTCATTTGAAACACGAGGAAGTCTGCTCTCACCAGTGGTTTGTCAAGCAGATATTTCTAAATAAAAGAGTCTTTAAATTCTTTGAATGACTTTTCAGATGCTTTCTTAGGTGGTGCCCGATCATTCCAAAGTGTATAGATTTTAAAACCACATTTATTTAATGATCCTGTATCTCTTTTATCATTTGGAATGACACTGCCTGTCTAACAAATTCTGACATTTCAGTATAAGCTTTCTGGTCATCAATGAATGCATCAAGCAAGTTTTTGGATCAGTACTTTTAAAATTATATACATTTGCAGTCATTTTGCAGCTGCAGCATCTTGCCACATCCAAGCATGTGTATGCTGAAGTATTTTTTTTTGTTTTTTTTTTGTTCATTACACAAAAATAGTTTTGGTTCCTTTGCTGATACACAGTCTTAAATAATATATTCTTAATGCAAACTGCTACCCATTTTCACTTAGTAAAGTGATCACTGATTACTTGAAATACTGTTACTCAATTTGAGCAGGATTCTAAAACAATTCATGCTTTGAATGAGACACTGTTTTAACCATCTAGAAGGTTAGTAACATATATAGTTATAAAATAAGACTTCCTAGTTTGATATATACAAAGAGCAAATAAGCCTTCATGACCTTTGCCATTTCTACCTTTGAGTTCATAAGAATCAGTGGAAGCTCTGTCCACTGAAAGTATAAATTAGTGTGCAGCAGGTCAGACCAAGGAAGTGCTGTCCATTTGCAGCCACCTGTATAATAGCCTTGAAAGTGTCTGCTACATTAAATTTTAGGGGATTCAAGGGGCACACTTTCCTTTTCCTTTCTTTTCCCAGTTACCCATAAAAGCCACCACATAAATAGTGGTCAGGGTAAGTTGTACAGAATGAATGGTTTATTGACGAGTATCCAGGATCAGCATGTACCCAACTGTTCAAAGACAGAATTTCTTTTTTTCATGCAGTGGTTGAGCATCATATAACTTGGGTTCTTGTTCGCAAGAATTCCATCTGTATCTCTTCCCTTGCATATAACTTTTTTGATGCTATACTTCTGTTTGCCAAACAGCTAAATAGGATTTATTTAGCTTAGCCAAACAATGAACTATTATTTCATCCTGCTGTATTGCTATATAAATCTTTTTGTGTATGATTATCAAAACTAATAGCCAAATGTGTTTATTTTGCATTTGATGTGCTCTTCTGCCTCTTCCAATTAGGCAAGCAATGTGATGTCTCCTTTATTACATCTTGTGATGTTCTCCTTTAGTATATCTTATGATGTTTTCCTTTACTATATCTTGTGATGTTTTCCTTTGTTACATCTCCTCATGTTTTCCTTTACTACATTTTGTGATGTTTTTCTAAAATAAGTCTCATCATATTTTCTCTTACTACAGCTCTTGATGTTTTCTTGACTACATCTTTTGATGTTTTCTTTTACTACACCTTGTGGTGTTTTTCTTTACTACATGTTGTGGTGTTTTCTTTAATTTACTATTGAAACCATAAAACCGCATCCATCGACCTTCCTCAACATCGAACCAAAATGCAGAAAACTGCAACAGCGAACAAGCAGCAAACTTGAAACTTGATACATTGACTCCCATAGTTCAATGTATTCGACATAGCAGGAGATGACATCAGTCAACCAAGCTATGCACCGTAAAATACCGTGACACTCTAGAGTCAGTGGCACAGCAATTTTACTATTTTGCAAGGGGGCAAGCACGTCTGTGCCCCCACACCCCCTGCAAATTATATATACCAACTCCAAGATCACCCTACAATGAGGAAATTAGTTAATTCCCTGTTCCTTAATGAACCACGGTCTCCACTGAAAATCCTGAACTGAAATACTCTAACTAAACTACCCATTCGGTGTTGTGTAGTCAATGTATTTTGGTTTGCAAAACTGCCTACTTGCAATCTGCACTTTGACAATCTCACATTTGACTGACTCCCATTCACAAACATGATAGTAAACCATTTTCTTTTACTACATCTCTGGATGCTCTTCTTTATTACTTCCTGTGGTGTTTTCCTTTACTACGTCTTTATGGAGAAACTATTTATTTAATAAGAAAGGCTGTGGAAGGTCATTTATTGGTGCTGTGTGAATGTACTTTAAAACATGTATTCTAAGCTAAGACACGCACAGAGGGTTGAAGCACTTTTAGTTTTCTTAGCCAATTGCTATTGCTGCGATAGAACGATTTGTGCTTACAAGTCTTTCCATATCTACCGAGCTATATTTTATATTTTGTGGTGTTACCATACCATATTGTGCCCAAAACCAAGATAAGTACCATGCCAGAGTGTTTGTAAAGAAAGGTGAGTGTCAAACATTGCCCTTCTTTCCTAGGCAAACACAGGAATAGAGAAAGTAGATTTTACCATTAAGGATGTCTTCAAATAGGGTATAAGAATAGATAAGATAGGACTGGACCTTATTGGAGGAATTAGTAAAGTAACCAAAGTATTGAGAGGAAATAAGTAAGGACAGAGAAAGTTAAAAGAGTGGAATGAGGCAAAGCAGAAGTTTGGACTGCAGGATAGAGACTGCCTTCTCTAGCAGGTACTGATAACATAGTATAGGAGAAGAGAATGGGATAGGTGATTGCTGAGTGAAAGAACAGCTCTGGTAAAGTTTTTACTCAGCTCTGGCAAAGTTTTTAATCAGACTACAACTGAAGCTGCTGTTAAGAAAGGACAATTAGCAGGGTGTATACAATATTTTATGGTAACTATAAGAATCAGTAATAGGAGATTAGAAAAGAGTGGAAATCCATTTTACAAAGGAAAAATTGGGAAGACATATATTTGTCTAACAAATATGCAGCAAAGTCAACAAGGTTTAGGATTTTTGCTTTTTTTTGTTTACATAGGTATTCTTTTATCCCAAACAGATTTATGAGATTTTTTGATCAGGCAGATAGCAAAGGTTAGAGGTGTAAATGGAAAGAGAAAGGTAATTAAGAAGATGTTTTGGGAATGTGATCAGTTGGCAGATTTAAAAAAATCCCCTATAGAGCACTATGTCAGAAATGTCAGGGGAGCAAATCATTGTAACTAAGAAAAGTATTCTTTTGAGCTGGGGCATAGGATCTGAATTGCCATGATAATGTAATGTGTGCTTCCAAAATATCAATAACTAGAAAATGGTAATGAAAATCTAAACCAAATATCAAATACAACTGCATATTTTAAAGGAGATTAAATAACTGGATGTGTGATTTTTAGAAAAGAGAAAAAGCAAATTGCAAAACAATAAATTGAATTTGTAAGACAAATACATGCCAAATAATGTTCAGGAGGAGGAAGACGGATCTTTAAGAGAAGACAGGAATTGAGCAATTTATGTAACGCTTGAGTGAATAACTGTGAGAAAGAAAAAGTGTGTATCCTACAGGAAAAAATGTCAGCATGGCTTATTTTCTATTAATGTATTTGTACCAATCTTGCTACCTAAAAGGGGATTCAATAAAGATGTTCAAAGTTTAATAAAAACTCTTCTTTAAACTGACAGTGAATTATTTCATAATGTTCACTCAATAATGGAATGACCAAACTACAGTACACTATAACAGAAATTAACAGTAACTACAATTAACAATCCAAAGTTAGTTTTGTACTAATGACAGAATATATTACAAAATATCAACTTCAAATTTCAAAAATATTACATTGCACACCATGTTAAATTCACATTACAAATTGTTTTTTTCTGATTTTTCTCTTGCAGCTACTTCCTCTTCCTAATATACACTCACCTCATTTCACTAATTATTTTCTTCTAATACTTAACATTCCCAGTACTGCCATATAATTTCAATCATTCCAGTAGTATTCCAATTTTTTATGCACTGCCTTTTTTATAACTATTGCTGTATGCTTTATATCACTGATTATCTCAGTTGCCATTACTGAATGTTTCATCAAAAGCTACATGTTATGAATTCTTTGTTAATACTGATTTCACATTCTGTATAGGTCCATAGCTCATTGGAAGGATATCATCCCAAGAGCTATTTTAAGCCTAGGCAAGATTACCCAAATTTATTAAAGTATTGCTGAAATGTGTCAATACCCCAAGCAATCGTACAGTTACAATATAGGCTTGTACCATTAAGCATTTACAGCCTGCCCCTGAGCATTAGGGACATTGGTGCCAAACTGGATATCACACTTTACATCAACTGATCTCGCCAATGATTTCATCAGATTTGTGTATGTGTTACTGATTACACCAATTGCCCTTAAGTAATATTTCATGTAAAGCTATATGATAGATATTTTTTGTAAGTCATGAAGTATGATTTTATTTCACAGGTTATATCAAGTGTCTTTAATGATTATTTCATTACATTTTTATGCATGTATTACTTATATCTGTTAATCATTTATTGATTTTATTGTTTTGCTGTCTAATTGTTGGAGCTTCCCTCCCTGGGCCACCACTGAAAAAAAGCTAATACATTAGTCCAGTCAGCCTATCCCATTACCAGAGGAAGTAAATAAATAAATATAAAGTGTATAATGAAAATACTAATGGAGAAACAGAACATTGTCAGCAGTTCTGTAACCCATGTTAGCTGCAAATCTACATTAAAGAGTTTGAAAATTTTAAAACTCATGAGCACTAACATATTCCTCATCGCAACTATACAAAAGGTAATTTGCAAAGTTTTTTTGGAAAAAGTGAAATCAAAATGAAAACAGCTGCATATAAATTATATATAACATATAAGCAATGTATCACAGATGGAAAGCTCAAAGCCCTGTGACTATACTTGGCATCTTACAGACTGCTAAGAGGTGACCTGTGTCTGGCATGCAAGGCATCCTCTGACCCATTAATGACTGCACTACTAAGCATTAGTACATGACATCAGAAATACTCATTCAAAGGCTCTGGTCATCTGCTGCAACAACAGCAGAATGGTTTGGAAGGATGGGTATTTCTTGGAGAGGTAATACTGCTCTGGGATATACTCCCTATCCATGTTAAACAAAGCACATCCCTGTTTGTATTCAAGTGCAACTTGGATCTGTGAATGAGTAATAGAACATTTACCCGATCCCCTAATGGACAGAGTCAGCTCCTAAATGCTTGATCCCATGCATGAGTTCCCTTAAATTATTTATGTTATTACCCTAGTTATTCTCACAATATAATATTGACTATGGGATGGGTAAAACCAGTCTAACACCAAACAGGATAGGTTAATTTAGGCACCAATGGAAAGTTGGTTAGGCTTAACATGGCCCTCAGGGGCAACTGGTCTAGTACTTACCTTTGAAGCTGTGAATATAAATCACATACAAGTCCAGTAAGATCCAAGTATATGGGAGAGCACCTTTTAACATTTTCTACAAACTGGCATATGAGTGGGCATGTTATTTGTAGTGGCCTAATTTTAGAAATATTGTCTATAGGGATAACAGAATCAGGTGTAACTTCATTTTCAGTGATATTAGTTGGATTCTAAATGTGTTTCAGGTATATCTGTTCATTCATTGTGTGTCCAAATATATTTTCATTTAACAAAAATAAAATATGTTTTATTTGTTAACAGTTTATATTGATTTGGAAGTCAGTATCAACTAGAGATGTGCAAAAGCACTGAACATTTTATGCAAGTTTATTAGATGGTATTAATATGGATATATACATGGAATTAATTATGAAGGAAACTACCGTCATATGTATGGGTGAACAGGAGGCAAGTTTGACCTTTTCCCTTATGTTCTTTATTTCTCAGCTAGTACTGTTCACTATTGTGAGGATAACAGGATTAGTACCATCTTTTCCTGAAGTTAGGTGGCTATTAAATCATTTTCAAGAATATCTTTATTTATGTATGTTTAAATAAACTGCCGTTTAGTAAAACAAATAAAACTTTTTGTGTTGTTTATTAGCTGTGAATGGATATATGTATGGCAATCAGCCTGGACTAGAGCTGTGCAAAGGCAAGAAAGTTTCATGGCATTTGTTTGGACTGGGTACTGAAGTAGATCTGCATGGAATTAACTTTGAAGGCAACAGTATTTACACAAATGGACTCACACGAGACACAGTTGGTCTTTTCCCTCATACTTCATTAACAATAATGATGAAGCCAGACAATGTGGGTAAGTTAACAATATAAAATCTTTTACATCAAAAAGTATATTTGCATGTCTTATTGACAAAGGGTAAAACATCAGTGAAGATTTAACATCCTAATAAGTGTGTTCTTTGACAAATGAAAGTTGGAAAGCAGACAATAAGGCAGAGTAATTAATTGCCTGATAAACTGATGATAGTTTGATGATTATAGATTTACACATATCCCATAGGCGCTGCATTTAATATATATGGAAAGGCTTCAGTGATTTGCATAAAGTTGTTTCTGAGGAATCTGCCTTATTTAATAATACTGAAAGTGAATGACTTCCCTTTTATGCTAGACTCATGGTAAGACTCCAAGCCCTAATGTTTTTCTTTCTGTCAAGAACAAGTAATGACTTGAAAGATCCTCACATTTGATTGCATATTTTATTGAGTGAAGATTCAGAGATGGGCATATTTAGTCTTATAGACATGTCACTGTTAGTCACATTTTAGCTTAAATCACTGGTGAGTCTGTAAACTGCTTTTTGCCTTGAAAGTGTAACATTGACATTATTGCTTAAATGTGGTCCCCTTCTCTCCTATCCCTTGTACAATGTTACCTAACCATTCATCTTAGTCAGTAAAATATATAATTGAAAAGAATGATGAAAGCAAGCACTAGGATGCATAGCTATAAATATAAACATAACTAGACATGGAGTTTGGTTGGTTAGCAAAGCAGATAAGGTATGCTTGATGTTCTAAATAAACATGCTCAAATCTGATTTATTATCATTCCTAAACTTATACTCTTTGCCATAAAATCTAAGCATAGGACATTAGGATCACAGGAGGTTACTAGGCTAATGGCCCTGCGGACCGTACAAGCCTAGCCAAGTCTTTAGTCCAAAAAGAAACCTCAGTCAGCACCTGCCACCTCTGTCAATGAGGGACACAGGTAGAACCCCTGGGACAAATTTGTGGTTTTCTATCCACTCATCAAGGTTGCTCTTGAAGCAGGTAAGCAAGGTACTCTGACATGTATGGAAAGTTTATTCCAGAGACGGGCAGCCTCTGTGAGACAAGCCTGTCTGTCCAGCAGGTTTTGTTGATGTCACATATTAGATTCAAGCCTTTTGAGCAGAAAATGCGTGAGGAGTTAGATTTACTGATATGGAGCATCTCTAGTTGGGCAGGGTCCGATATTGCCTTGTAGGCGAGACACAGATCACTCCTGAGCAATCTGTATTATACTGAATAGAGTGATAGTGATTTGAGCCTGTCCACATAGGACAGGTGTTGGAGGCCATGGATTCTCTTTATGAGGTATTTCTGTGACCTTTTCAGTTGGTGCAGATGTTTATAGAAGTACATACCAAAAGGGGCATTATACTCAATTATTGGTCTAATGAGGAAGGTGTATAGAGAGGTAATAACCTTCTTTTTTCTGGATGCAATCCCTTTACTTATGAGATAAACCAAGTAAAAGGCTTTTCTGACCACTGCCACTATATGATGGTCAAATGTGAGATTGTTGTCAACCTGAATACCCAGGTCTCTCACCACAGGTTGTTTGCTTAGGGGTTGCCATTGATGTGGTAGGCGCCATGTTTTGCTGAATGGTATGATGATACTTTTTTTTTTGCATTTATCTTGAGGCCATGATTTTGGCACCAAACATTAGTTGCTGTGAGACCCTCTTGCAGTATGTTAACATAATTTGAGGAGTCAATGACAGAACCCAACTTAGTTTTCCACAAACCTGGTCAGCCACAGGCATATCTTATTTTTAAAAATACTAACTCTAACAAAAGCTGGTAACATTGCATTTACTTAGTTTATAACATCATTAATAAGAGAAAATTAAAATAATAAAATGTTTGTACATGAAAACTATGCTAAAACTGCATATTAAGATCACTCAGCTATACAGTAAATGTTACTTATGTAGTAAACAAGCCTTCTTAAATTGTTCCATCTCCTGTTTACTAACTAGTCAAGGTAGTAAAATCAATAGATGATAAAAATGATAAAAAAGAGGTTTTGAATTTAAGGCTCCAGATGATATCCCAGAATCAATATTAGCCCTCACTAGATAAAAAGGGAAGTAGCTGATAAGGTACCAGTAATTCCATAATGTTAAAGGGGCCTAAGTCACATCAAGTAAGATGGTTAGAACAAGAGTATAGCATTCATTGTTAGAAAAATATGGCAACCAGAGTGGACTGTAGATCAGAGCAGGCATATGGGAGAAGTAACTTGCATCTTAACTTCCATCCCTAATCAGTACTATAATCCCAGTACTCTCCTTAAGTGATCACCTCCCTATCTGAGTACTAAGAGTACCTTCTCATACCTCAAAAACCCACCTTTATAGAGACTGCCGAAACCTGTCCAACTTCAACACAGAAACTTTCACCTACCAACCTCTTCCTCTTAACCACTTTCACCTCTTCAACCTTCTTCTAAATTATGTTGTTCTTGAGTTTAACAATACTTTCCTAAACATGCTAAACTCCCTAGCACCCATCAGGAAAATTAGGATGAAATCTAATTCACACCCTGGCTCTCCAAAGATACCCTTTCCACCATGAAGCTTAGAGACACTACCTGGAAACAATGGACAAAGTCAAAATCTTCTTCTCTCCTCCTTAAATTCAAAGAACTAAAAAACCTTATCAAAAAACTTTTTGTCCAAGACAAGAAAAAATTCTATCAAGAAGCTCAATCTACCCATACTTCAAACCACCAAAAAATTTGGTACACCATGAACAATATTCTATATCCAGGGAAATCTTCAACCCCCAACCCCTTCCACAGTAAAACACCACTTGAAACAGCCACCCTACTAAACAATTACTGCATAGACTCTGTCTGCAAACTAACTCCTGCCGAGACTAACCAATCACAACCCTGCACCCCCCACACCACCTGTCTCCTCTCAGCCTTCTACCTGAAACTTGTTTCCACTGCTTATATAAAATCTCTTCTGCAGAATCTTAAATCCTGTTCTTCTTCCTTTGACAACCTACCCCCCAATTTCTTAAAATTGGAGCCAATAGTATAGCATTTACCACTTCAATCCTTATCAACCGTTCTATCAAATAATCCTCATTCCCAGAAATTTGGAAATCCTTTTATACAATTCCACTTCATAAAGGAGGCAACTCCACTGACCCTTCCAATTTCTGACCTATAGCCATACTCTCCCCTCTCTCAAAAATCCTACAAAAATGCATTCACAGACAAGTTTTTAAATATCTAATCCAGGAAAATCTTCTCACCCTCTCTCAACATGGATTTAGGCCCTACCACAGCATGTCCACAGCCCTTCTATCCTTCACTCAAACTATAGTATAGGTCAGAGATAACAATAAACTGGTGTCATGCATATTCTTCAACCTTACCAAGGTACTTGACACCATCTCCCACCCTAAGCTTCTTACTAAATTAACTGAACTCAGTCTCTCTGCATCCACTATTCCCTGTTGTTAGAGTATAACATTTTTTTCTCTCCTGTCCCAAATATAACTCTTATGAATACCAGCACTGTGGTACTTCAGCTGTGTCACTCTATCTAAATCTCATTTTTTCTCTTCCATTACTACTATACTTCCCACCCCTCCACTTCTCACAACTGCATTATTTTACTCACTTGACTCTTCTAAACTTTACTTCCCACCCCTCTGCTTCTGCCCGTCTGTTTAATATGTCTTCTTCTTCCTGTCTACCAACTTGGTTTAATCATTAAAGACATTTTAATGGCTTTTTTTTCTGATGACCTATTGTAAATTTTTTTTACTACAGCTTTTTACATCTTGTAATTTTAAGATATTATCTTTGCTGAATTTATATGAAGTGTAAATTTTCATCATTGCATGAATATTTGTTGCTTTGTACTTTTATTTCATATATGGCATGAATGTATGTAGTTATGCATCCAAATTCACATTATTGCTATGTTAACTCTATCATTTGTTCTTTGTGTGGAGCTTTTCTCTTCAGGTCTCCACTGAAAATAGACCACCAACCTAATGGACTAACCCGGTTAACAAAAGGCAAATACATAAATTAAATAAATAAATACATTTGTTAGAGGATATATTGCAGCATTCTGCACTGGAAAGTGATGGCCCAAGTCCATACCATGCATTCCTTGGCAAAGGAAATTACTAGCATGTATGACCATATACAAGCTTATTGTTTAAATTGTAGGTTTAATCCAGATAGGTCTCCTATTTATTGATTGTTAAAACAAGACTTAACATTAGCTAATATAGGGTCCCTTAATGTCAGCCAAATATTAAGGATCACACACAGACACCTGAAGTACAAATATCAGCCAACTGGTACCATACATAACAATGGAGGAATATCTGGGAGCAGTGAAGAACTAGCTGATTACAGGAATAGCCATGTTTCTCACTTGCTTAGACTGTGCCTAATGTGCTTACTCCTCTTTCAGTTAAATATGGTATCCAGAACATCTTGTTAGCTGGTTGGGGCAAATACACATTCTGGGAAAGAAGAGGCATAAACTGCATAACATCTGTACAGCAGTGATACCTCTAACTCCACCTCTAAATGACATCTTATAATGGAATTGGTGCCCGGTGAATAATGAGAAAGGACTGGATCCCTGACATGACCTTCAATTCAAGAAGTAAACTCTTGAGAAATTAACTGCTGTAATAACCCTCTGAGTGTGCAGTAAGATATAAAAAGAAAATTAGTCAAGAAATACACAAGACAAACCATCTTTAGGCATTCAGTAATGATTGCATGATTCATTGTGTGAAATCTAGCGGAAAGAGTAACCAGGACCAGCATTTAATTACATTAATCCCACCCCATCAAGACATCATCAATAACCCTTATGAGGGCTATCTTAGTACTGTATCTGTCCTGAAGCCAGACTGAAAGATGAAGAGTGTGATGGGAATATTTGAATGATTCATACCAGGCTGTAATAGTTTTCTAAGTGATCTTGGCACTATGGCTTTCATGGGACCTAAAGGGTGACCTATAGCTTGCTACAATATGGTATGGGACTTTGTCTATGTTAATCTGAATGTGGAGAAACTCCAGTATGTCATCCTGTTTAACCAACCTAGAGGTATGATTTTTTATTGATGTAGATCAAAACACCACCAGCTTTAGCCCTTGTCTGTGCAGTTGCTTTTCTGAGTGTGGGGAAGGCACTGAAACCTTGCACTGCCAGGGTACTCGCTGCAGCTTTAAACCATGCTTCAGTAACTGTGCAGGTGTCTGCATTCTCCAAGATGAGTTGAACTTGGAGGGAGTAGAACTTCTTGTTTAGACTCTTAGCATTGGGCAGTAACACCTTTAGATTTCTTTCAGTAGGATTTGCTACATTGAAAGGTTTGTCAGTTTGACATTACCTAAAAAAGGCTCTATAGGAAATAGACAGTGTTTTAACCATTATTCAAAATGCTGGAGTGGACAGGTGCAGACCATCCTTGACAAAGCAAAGTGGTTTGTTAACCATGTTCTCCCATGCTGGCAAATATTGTATCCCCCTAAAATAAAAAACTAAGCCAATTATTAAAGCCAGTTATCTTCTGCTCCAATTATGATATCATCCTTGGTGAAGGTAGAATGCTGCTCAGTGTTAGACACATAGCAGCCTGTGACACATAGTCCAAGAGCTCTATAACATCTCTCTTCATATATTCTAGGTAGCTACATCTCAGGTCATATACACCTATGTGGACTATGACTGAATCATACTGGCATCTGTGGTGCATTGACTAGAGTGCATGCGTAACCTGGTGGGTCCTAGCCCCTGATAGGCAACTGATTGTTATTTTCCCCTTGTTCAAACTGGCAAGTGAGGCATCGGTATGTTGTACATTGGAGTTACCTATGACTGGAGTCCTGGGTAGGGTATTGGCTTGCCTTATGGGCTCGGTAGTTGAGACTGCACTGGGTGTGGCTGGAAGCTCAGTTGTTGTTGTTGTTGTTGTTGTGTCTTTCGACTTTTCCCTGTTAGGGGTCGCCACAGTGGAACTCCGGTCCGCTAATGAATGGCAGTTGATTTTTACGTACCGAGTTGCCAGCCCTGACATACAACCTTCAACGAAGGTACGCCCATTAATGTATGTCTCCGCACAGAAGACGGTCTAGCTGAGAGTCGAACCAGACAGCGTCTTACTGTGAGGTGACAACGCTACCGCTCTGTTGAGTACTTTTGGATTTGCTGAGGACAATTTTTGCAGGTGGAATGTCTCTGAGGCGTTTGAGGTTTGGTAAGATTGCTTTTAAATGCCTTAGCATATGCAGGTCTATGTGTAGGGTGCATACTATGTCTGGTGGGTGTAGTGTTTGTATTTCTGACAACCAGATTGCTAATATGAGTGTTTATATATGAAAGTTTTGTCTCCATAGACATTGTGCATATACAACACTTACATAATGTTTTTGTTTCTTTGAGGTTTAATGTTTGTCAGTGAACATTATCAAAGCACTACATTGTCTCTTTATAGCCTTAGTCACCAAACTGGGTGCTGAGAAATAGGGAAAGTGCATGACCATGATGTCAGGTCATTAATAGGGTGAACTACAAGAGTGTGGTGTGTGAGAGGTTAATAGTGGGCTGACTAAGGGTGCTTTTGGGGCTAGTGACTAGACTAGGCTATATTCAATGACACTGCTCCTGAAAGTACAGACTATTGCTCTATGTTACTCAACACACAAAGCATTTGCTCTACACTCTATGTGTCAGTGTCTATATGTAGCACTAGTAACCACAGCTCACAAACTCTCCAAATTTATACAGGCACTTAAAATACAGGAAAATGGCTTCTAAGCCCTCTGGTCAATAAAACAACTGCAATTAACAGCTTTCTTATCTGTTTCCTAAGTCAGATAGACCAGGCCACTACCTCCTGCCACTAGATGGATTATCCCACTCTTCTTAATGTTTGTTTGTGTCTTTCGGCTTTTCCTGGTTAGGGGTCGCCACAGCAGAACTCCGGTCCGCTAATGACTGGTAGTGGATTTTTACGTACCGGGTTACCAGCCCTAATGCACAACCTTCAACGGAGGCACGCCCCATTCACATATGCCTCCACACAGAAGACGCTCTAGCTGAGAATCGAACGGGACAACGTCTTGCTATGAGGCGACAATGCTACCGCAGCACCACCACTGCAGTATCCCACTCTTCTTAATATAAATATACTTAAAATATTGCTTGAGAGCGTAATAGTACCACAAAGAAACTTAAACATACTACCTGGACAAGGAAATTTCAAGTACTGGAGAACTTTAAAATAATTTAAAGTGCAAATCCAGCAAATAAAACAAAAATAAATCAGTATCACTCTGCAACAGTTAACTTAAATATAAAACAATAAAATAAATATCCTGTCTGCCAAGGATGGAGCAGAATTGATTCAGGATCTTCTCAGAGTATAGCAAGGGCACTAAGAAGATGGTTGCTCTGGGAAAATGAGCAGGAAAAAACTTGTAGTAAAGGAAGTTTTAACTATATTGCCTCTATTTTTGTCAAGGACAGATCTTAAAGTCATCAAAAAGTCTGAGACGGAAGGAGAGGTCTGCTGTAACAATCTTCTTATAACTGGTTGTCTTACTATGGCTAATACAGTCCAAAATAAAGAATATTCAATTTTCTTAATACAAGTTGGAGTAAAAGTATTATACAAATTAATAGTCAATAAAAAGTTATCAGACTGAAAAAAAGTGCTTTCCCAAAAAAACTCTATTTTTGAACAATAATTTTTACTACTTCAGTCAAATGTGGCAGGTTTCAAATCTAGTTTTTGTTTATATACACACTTCAACAATATATACCTGAAGTCTTGGCTATTTTATTTAGTTTATCTGGTAGGGTTACCTCCTGTCCCTCTTTACGAGGGACATTCCCACTTTTGGCAGTTGTGTCCTGTGAAAAAAACTAAAAAATGGCAAATGTCCTGAGATTTTAAGACAAAATATATTTCTTAAGTTTTCCTTAATAGTTACATAAAACAGTTATTTTATATCTGAAACTCATAAACATTATATGAAAAAGCATAAACAGCATGTGCTACAAAAATAAGCTTTTATTTTGGCAAAAAAGTGAAGTTCTGTCCTTTGCAATAGCCGTGGTATGTTTTGTCCCGCAAAATCTCACATTTCTACAAACAATGTCCCACTTTGGGCATTTGAAAAGGTGGCAACCCTATTATCTGGGGTGTAAACAGTTCTGTGCAATATTTCCAGATACAGATTTTCAGAAAGGAGAATAATCCCTGTTGAAATGTCTACACTTGAAATGCCAAGTGTCAACAAGCTAAAAGGAAAAAAAAAACAAAAACATAGGAGAAGCGCACATTTTAAAACTCACTCTTCTCCTTTAAACTTCTTTTGCGAGGGGCAAGCCCTTCCTTGCACACATCCCACAGACCCCCTGAAGTTATCTATAACAACTGCATGATCACCAAATCTTGAAGAAAAGGGAATATTCCAAGAAATGGCATCTAGAACTTAGTATATGTAAATCCGGTCTTAGGACTCGCTATAACAGGTCCAGTCATTTCAAATAGTCATTGACTAAAGTGTCAGTTTTTGTTACTTTCTGAAAATGTTTGCTGATCTTCTTTGAAAAATACATTTCCAGGATTTTCCATTCAGATCGAGTTTGTATTCTCATAACATTGTGCATAAATCAAACATTTTTGAGCTATTAGTTTTATTATTTGAAATATAACACACTGGTCTATTAGGTTTGGTATGTCAGTTGAATTTAATTCCGTAATTTAACTAATTTCCAGAAACAAATTAAAACTTAGAACCTGATTTGCCCTAGAAGAGAAGCCTGTGGTATACCGTAAACAGAAAGTGCCTTCTTCTGATAGTATGTTACCTGATTAAATTATGAATATTCAGTTAGAAACCATAAGATAAAGAAATGTCAAACCTTCTGGATTTTAATTTATTTATGGGGAGGTTCATAGGTTCATAGGTTCATAGGTTCATACTAGGCTATCTGCCCAAGGGCATTTATAAGCCTAGCCCATAGTTATGTGGCTTTCGCCACCCCTTTAGTTTGAATAAAACTATGCCTATTATTTTGCTGTGCCTCTGTCAAGATTCCTCTTGAACAAGGCCAGCGAGGTGCTCTGCCTCACATGTACTGGGATTTTGTTCCACAGCATAGGGAGTCTCTGGGTGATGAATTTGTCCCTCCAGCACATTCTATTAATAACCGTGTCAAGGTTTAAGTCTCCCGCCCTTGTGGTTCTGAGGGATCTAGATTTTTTGAGGTGAAGCATATTCATCAAATCTGGGTTTGACATCGCCTTATATGTCAGGCACAGGTCACCTCTGAGCAAGCGGTATGAGACTGAATAGAGCTGGAGTTCTTTCAGTCGGGCAGCTTAAGACATATTTTTGAGACCCTTTATCCTTTTGGTGAGGAACTTTTGGGGCCTTTCCAGCTGCTGCAGGTGTCGGGTCAGATACATTCCGAATGGGGCATTGTACTCAATCATAGGTCTAATGAGTGATGAGTACAGGGGGACAATGACCTCCCTTGATCTAGATGTGAATCCCTTCATGATCAGGTGGGCAGTGTAGAAGGTTTTCCTAACTACTTTAGCAACATGAGTGTCAAACGAAAGGCTACTGTCAACCTGGGTCCCCAGATCCCTGATGACTTCTTCTGTGCTCAGTGGATTGCCACCTATATGGTAGCTTGGGGTAACCTTGTTTTTCTCGAAGGGTATGACTATGCATTTCTTGGCGTTTAACTTTAGGCCATGGCTCTGGCACCAGTTATCCGTTTCTGTGAGGCCCTTCTGAAGGATATCTGTGTTAGATGTGTTTTCGACTATGGCGCCCAGTTTGCAGTCATCTGCAAACTTTGTCAGCCATAACCCTCCTGTGTTTGCTTGTACTTCAGAAAAGTAGATGCCGAACAAGAGTGGACCCAGGACTGAGCCCTGTGGGACACCACTTGTGACAGGCTTTGAGTCTGACATGGCTCCAGCAACTCTGACCCTGTGGGTTCTGTCACTTAGCCAGTTTGCAACCCATCTTGTGATGTATGGGTTTACATTCAAGCTGATGAGTTTTTCGATGATACCTGAGTGGGGTATTGTGTCGAAGGCCTTTGCCAGGTCGAGGTAGGCTGTATGGACTGCCTTTCCCTCATCAATGGCCTTGGTGACTGTCTCGAAAAAGTCAACCAAGTTTAAAAGGCATGATCTGCCTTTGACAAAGCCAAACTGGGTTGGATCCAAAGTCTGCAAGTTCCCTATGTCTTTATTTATGAGTTCCATTATGATCCTCTCCATGGCTTTGCAGATAAGGCTTGTCAAGCTAATGGGACGGTAATTACCAGGGTCGGTGGAGGCACCGCCCTTGTGAAGTGGGACCACAGTCGCCGTGCGCCACTCCTTGGGTACGTATCCTGAGGTGAGGCTAAGATTAAACAGCTGCAGTAGGGCATAAAAAACAAGTCTATGGTTAACACTTTCAATGGATCTTGCTGTTATAGCTAAATAATACAGTCTTAGCAAGTTGTCGTTTTTTCACTAAAGTATAACATTTAAAGTGTATATAAGACAGTATGGGTGATGTATCTGAAAATGAAACCATGTGCAGACTCCCTTTGGAGTCTGTACTGGTTAATATGTTCTGCTATCTGCTCACATACTATTCTTTCAAAGACTTGTGCAGTAGGGCATAAGAAACAAGTCTATGTGTGAGTGGGAAATTAGAGGTGCCTTTTGGGGTATGGAGATGATCAGAGAGTGACTGACTTATTGATGTACAGCTTTATGGTAAGAAATGGGTTAAACTGTGTGCAGGAGATTTAAAGAGGGGCCAGGCTGCTATTTTAATGAAGTTATGGTGTAGGCTAATGAGATTCTGCTTAGGTTTAGTATCTATTTTTTCTAGTAGTTTTCTAATTCTCTAGTTGTGAGTTCCTTAAAGTAGAAAGGTGGGGAGAAAGGTGGATAGACAGTTCTGAAATAGGAGGTATAGTAAACTGTGATATTGCAGAAAATGTTCATGGACATATGCCAGAAAGTTATCAATTAAATAAAATAGCAATAGTTGATGTAATTTGTACTATTGTTTTGCTATATTCCTTGGCAGCATAATGAATTACGTGGCTTATTTTAGAATTTCTGTTCCTAGGTACTTTCAAACTAGTATGCCGGGTATTTAATCATTTCACAGGTGGTATGAAACAACTTTTCTATGTGAAGAACTGCATCGACAAAACTACAGCAAAACCAAACACTTACAGAACCAGAACATTCTACCTTGCTGCAGAGGAAGTCGAATGGGATTATTCACCTAGCCATTACTGGGTAATGGAGAAAAACACCACAGAAAATCAAAGGTACTGATACAGTCGCATCATTCTGCAACTTCCTTTCTGCTATGGTTAAATTTACTTCAGATTCTCTAATTTTCCTTGAGGTCAAACTACATCAGTATCAAAGCTGACTTGTCATCCTGAGAATGAGACTTTATGAGCCCCTTTTTGCCTGAGTTTGTGGTAGTTCTAAATGTTGATAAAGACCCCATGGCTCTTATCAATGAACAGCAAGATGTTTTCAATTAAAAAAAAATAAATATGCAAACAAAAGCATTACCAAATATGCATTTTCCTAACAACTGCAATAAAAATATACCCACTTCACTACCACAAAAGTAAATTGCACTTTTATGTAGTTTCTTATCTGTTATGTTGCAATGCACTTTGTTAAAGTGATTAAGTAACACTGGCAATTTTGTTTGTGTCTTTCAGCTTTTCCTTGTTAGGGGTCGCCACAGCAGAACTCCGGTCCGCTAATGATTGGCAGTAGATTTTTACGTGCCGAGTTGCCAGCCCTGATGCACAACCTTCAACGAAGGCATGCCCATTCACACATGTCTCCATGCAGAAGACACTCTAGCTGAGAATCGAACCAGACAGCGTCTTACTGTGAGGCGACAACACTACCGCAGCACCACCACCGCAAATGCAGATCCATTTTCCTTGTTTACATTCTGAGGATTCTTTAGCTGTTTGCAAGCATTCTAAGCACAACAGGTTTATCTTTTTCTCAGTCTAGTTATGTGCTAACCAGAAAGGTAAACTTGGCTTTCTTGGATCCTTTATAGCAATGACCCTTTCTCACAAGGCCAATACTTCCTTTTTAACAGAGGCTAGCCAGGTAGCATGTTTATGAAGGAATAAAGGTGGTTGCATAGTAGAGCTCAAAGGGAAAACTCCATGCAGACATGGGAAGAACTTATGTTGTTGTATCTTTCGGCTTTTCCCAGTTAGGGGTCGCCACAGTGGAACTCCAGTCTGCTAATGATTGGCAGTAGATTTTTATGTACCGAGTTGCCAGCCCTAACACACAACCTTCAACGAAGGTATGCCCATTCACGCATGTCTCCACACAGAAGACGCTTTAGCTGAGAATCGAACAGGACAATGTCTTACTGTGAGGTGACAATGCTACTGCAGCACCACCACAAACTGTAAAAATAGCCAAAAGTCAGGAATTAACACTGGACAATGGAGCAGTGAGGCAGAAACCTGAGAGTAAAATGTCACATAAGTAAGCGTTTATTTTAAGTAATGTGCAGTTATATGTGGTTGCCTTATATCTATTATTTTTAAGTCAATTTACAAACAGAATTGTTGGGATATTTTACTTGTTGGCTATTTATATTGTATGAAAAATATTTGAATATTTGTTGTTGTAACTTATGTTGTACAACATTAACTAATTTTAAAATGTAAATATACCCTTCTCAAATATAAATACAATAAGTTCTAAGCAGAATACCTGAAAAACACTTAGGAGGTGAGAACACCAACCCCTGCATGCAAAGAGTAGTCAAACTCATCTAGTAACATAATTTTAAAAATGGCACACATAGAATCCTGAGTAATTCATAACCTCTGACTGGCCACAAGAGGTAGGGAAGGGGCTAGCTAGTGCTACTGCAGTGCTTAGTTATGGAAACTGCTAGCTAAGGCCTTACAGATACAGGGTTAATGCAATTCCACGTATATGAGGGGCAATCCAAGCAGCCTGAGAAAAACTGTCAGTAGAAGGAGAGATCCTCAGGTCAGTGCCTGTGACTGTTAAGTTATATGATAAGAAAATCCACCTTAGATTTGCTTTCTAATGGACAGAAAAGAAACTAAGTACGTTGGGTGACTACTACAGACTTTGCTCTTCTGTCTTGCAATTTTTTTGTCAAATTGCCACGACAGTAGGTTAAATACCAGCTATATGGTCAGGAAACCAAAAGCAGAAAAGAGATACCTCTAGCAGGAGAGGGGAGGAGCTGGGAGGCAGAGCTTTCCACAACCTAGTTTGTGTGCATGCCACTATTCTGTCACTTTCAGTTTTAGCAGCAAAATTAAACACACAAACTGTAAGTAAATTGGGGGTCACATACTTAGAGTAGTACCAGTGTGTGAACCAGTACCGTGGGCAGTTTCTTGATTGGAGAGGGATTAGTTCAAAGGCAGGCAAATGACTTTCTTGTATGTAGACTAATAGGAAATGCTGTAAGAGAAATATTTATTTATTGTTATTTATTTTGTTTTATATTTGTTTACCGGGAGTGTCTGACTGAGCCCAAAAAAGCCTGTTTTAAGCAGAGGCCCAGGCAGTAAAGCTACAAGTTACATAGTAAACAGTATTACCATAGAATATGAAAAAATAACAACAGGTTACATAGTATAATAAACAGTGATACAACTGAATTGAGATGAAAAAACAAACAGTAATGCAAATAATGCAGTAAAGATGGTTAGTCGCACATATTATACATTGTAATTGTTGGTCATTGAATGCAACACATAAGAAACAAAAAACATGAATGTATTTCTACTTAGGGGGTAGGGTGGTAGCCTAACCAAATTAAACAATTAGAATAAAAATATACAGTAATAAGCTGGAGAGAGGATCCAAGGAAGGATTCAAGGAAATAAACAATAGAGAGAAATAATATAGGATGAACAGTGCTAAAAAAATACTGGGGGTTCAGCCTTGTGTTGAGCAGGAGCATAGCCAGTTTTTAATCAAATAGGCCTTGAGAAGAAGCTTTAATTTGGATTAGAATGGGCTTGAGAACTGAGTTCCAAATTTTGGAGATGTGCTTTGAAAATAAGCCATCACAGTACCTATTATTGGCTTTAGAGACTTGTAGAAGTTTGTTGGATGAGCAGAGGGTTTTATTGCTAGTGTAGGGGTTTACTAGGTTCATAGGTTCATAGGTCCATAGGTTGGTACTAGGCTATCGACCCTAGGGCCTATACAAGCCTAGCCATAACAATTCCCTGGCTATTTCTTCCCACACTATTTACTTCCCTGGACCCCTGCAGATCCTCCTAGGTTTTTAAGGGCTGGACATTTATCTGGTAGGTAGATGATAGAATGGCAAATTGTGAGCTGTTTGAGGCATAATAGGTCTGAGAGTTCCAACCAGTCTGGTTTATGAAGAGTTGAACAATAATGTGTTCTGTATGGGAGGTTGATGGCAAATCTAGCTATTTTGTAGTAGCAGGCTTCCAGTTTATTTATTTTTCTCTTTATTTATTTATTTAACATCTGTTTACTGGGAAAGTCCAACTTGAAGCAAAGCCAATTTTCAGTGGAGGCCTGGAGAGAAACACTATCTGTCTTTGTAATGTGGGAGGAAACCAGACCACTCGGAAGAAATCCACATGAATCCAGGGAGGCCATGCAGACTCCACACAGAAGGCACTCCAGACGAGTATCGAACTGCAGAACCTCTTGCTGTGAGGTGACAATGCTACCGCTGTACAACTATGCCATAGATTTGTTTTCTTTCAATTTGTGAAAATTGAGGAAACATATAACAGAGTAGATAGTAGATGGCTTTAGGTAATGGCTGTTTTGCTGGTTTGTGTGAGAAATGGTTTAGCTCTATAGATTACCCCAAGTTGTATGTGGACCTTTTTGATTGTTTGGGATATGTGCAAATCATAACTGAGGGATTTGTCGGTAATGACATCTAGCAGCCTGGTGTGGTCCACGAGCTCTAGTTTTGGTGTTGTTAGTGGAGTAGATGGTGAATTAAATATGGGATTGAGATTTTTTATTGTTGGTAAATAATAGTAGTTTGGTCTTGTTGGGGTTGAGTGTTAGTTGATTTCCAGAAAGGTAGTATTCAACATCTGTAAATGCATTTTGTGTTTTTTGCAAGAGTTTAGGGATTGAGGAGGCTGAGCAGATAAGTGTAGAATCATCCACATATTGTATAATGTTAGCTGATGTGTTGGCTGAATTGAGATCATTTGTAAAGACTGAAAAGAGAAGAGGGCAAAGTATAGAACCTTCAGGTATGCCTACTGAGATTGGTAAGAGTGAGGATGTATTGTCTAGCTATTTAACAGCTTGCTGTCTGTCTGACAAGTAGCTATGGAGCCATGATAGAGTATATTGTGAGAAGTTAAAGGTGGCTAGTTGATACAGAAGTTTTTGGTGCGAGGCAGTGTCAAATGCTTTTGACATGTCCAGGAAAACTGTTGAAACATAAAGGCTGTTGTTTCTTGACTGGTTGACTATGTCTGTGAAGCTAATTAGGATGGATGTGGTGCTCTGCTTGGGTCTGAAGCCATGCTGTATATCTGAAAGGAGGTTATTGTCCAGGAGATAGGAAATGATTTGTGAGTGTATGCAGTTCTCAAGGATTTTGTCAAGAACAGGAACTATTGCGATGAATCTGTAGTTTGATAGTAGTATCGATATATCTCCTTTGTTTAGGGGGATGATATGAGATATCTTACAGAGTTTGGGGACATATTGCTCAAAGATCAACCAATTTATTAGTAGGGAGACTGGGTAAGTAATGGCACTGAGAAAAGCAAAGGCAGTCTGATCACAGCATTGTTGTTCAACAGTAAAATATACTGTCACTCATAACAGTACATTGCAAATAAAAAAAATTATCAAACATTATACAATAAGTTCTAATCAGATCAGAATAACGAAAAACACTTATGAGGTGAGCACACCAACCACTGGATGCAAGGAGTAGTCAAACTAGTCTAGTAACATAATTTTAAAAATGGCACCCATCAAATCCTGGATAATTCATAACCTCTGACTGGCCGCAAGGAATGGAGAAGGGGCCAGAGCTATTACAGCACTTAGTTACGTAAACTGCTAAGTAAGGGCTTACCGATACAGGGTAAATGCAATCACATGTATATGAGGGACAGTTCAAGCAGCCTGAGAAGAACTATCAGTAGAAAGAGAAATCTTCAGGTCAGTGCCTGTGATTGTAAAGCTATACAATAAGAAAACCCGCCTTGGGTTTGCTTTTTAATGGATAGGAGGAAAATTAAGTAAGTCGGGTGACTACTACAGACTTTGCTCTTCTGTCTTGCACTTTTTTGTCAAATTGTCATGACAGTAGCTTAAATACCAGCTATATGGTCACAAACAAAAAGCAGAAGAGAGATACCTCTAGCAGTAGAGGAGAGGAGGTGGGAGGCAGGGCTTTCCACAACCTAGTTGGTGTGCACGCCATTATTCTACCACTTTTAGTTTTAGCAGCAAAATTAAACACACAAACTGCAAGTAAGTCAGGGGTCACATACTTAGAGTAGTGCCAGTGTGTGAACTAATACTGGGGGCACTTTCTTGATTGGAGTGATTAGTTCAAAGGCAGCCAAGCAACACTCACATATATATAGATTGATAGGAAATAGTGGTGAGGACATCAACCCCTGGACGCAAGGATTCCTTGTGTCATTCATATTTTCTGACTTTTTCATTTGCTTCCCTCATTCTACCAATGTAAGGTTCAGAAAATGAAACTTATCTCTCCATGTGGTTTCTACTTCTTTGTACCTCTTTATGACGATATAACTGAATCTCCAGATAGTGGTAACTACATCTACCCTACCTGCCTTCTATAAGATAAGTAACATAATTCTTCTATTAAGCTTTAACAGTAATTTTGGCACTGAATTGTCAGTCACTGAAGTGGTAGTACATTCATCTTTGATGCTGGGAAAATCAGAAAGCCGTGAGTTCTAGTTTTACTTGAGGTGATGGGATTAATTTTCCAGTATTGACACTGTAGTGCATCATAATGGAGGCAGTGCAAGCCTAAGGTGCCATCAGTCAGATGAAATGTTAAACTGAGAGTCCCATCTGTTTGAAAACACTTGGTTAGTATCAAATTCAGAAAAGAATATAGCCTCGAACACAGTTGCTACTACTTCATCCTCTCTTACTTGTTTAGGTTTTGTGGATCTATACACATCCTTACTTTGTCATTTTTTATTATTGTTGCCATGTTATTTACCAATTTCATTTTAGAGGCACATTTTTAGAGGCCGTATAAACAAGGCCTTGAATTACCAGGATAAGTGCATTATCATCTACTATCTTCAAAACAGCATGGCTTTTGGACTTGTGCAAGTACTTCCACTGCACACCAGACACTTACAGATAGCATCCTCATGGCTATGGATGAAGGCTTCCTCACTGGAGCCACCTTTATTGACCTTACCAGAACTTTCAGCCTGATTGAACATAACACTCTTTTAGATAGCCTAACTAAAATTGGAATTAGCCTCAGGTACAGCTCCCTAGTTTAAAACTTATCTTCCTAATAAGTACTTCTTTTTGCCGTTTCATAACATCCTCTCTCCTCCCACACCTCTCTTTAAAATGTTCCCTCTGGCTCTCCTTCTATTTTTCCATTTTCATTAATAAACACTTGATCTCTCTTACAGCCCTCTCTTACATTATGCTGATTACATGGTCTTATTTCACTCAAACCTAACCTCTTTGGCCATACAAAAACAACTACAAGCTGACTTCCTTTCTCTTATCAAATGCTTGATAACAAAAATCTAACTCTGAACACTTCCAACAACTAAAACAATTCTGTTTGTTACCTTCCCTAAATAGTGGAATAACTTTCAATCACTTCTAACGTGTGACTATCTTGACAGCCCCACTGATTAAGTAATCTCTCTCAAATACTGTGATACGTGGCTTGATCTTGAACTGAACTTTCACCTTCACCTAGAATTAATAAGGAAGAAAATAAATAAGAAAATAAATGTTCTCTGTTTAAGTCCTATAAAAATTCTCTCCAGACCAACCATGAATACCATAGTCAAAGGCATTCTGCTAGCACAGCTTGAATATGGACTTACAGTAGTTGCAGCAGCATCCAATAAACACTCGTTCACAATCTAAACTATAAGAAACTCTATCCACCATTTCATTACCCTTTCCCATAGAAACGAGCATCATTGTATCATATAGCGATAACCCATGGGTGGGTGTGGGTAATGCTGGATTTACTCATGTTTGGTGTAGTATAGTCATCAGAACCTGAACTATGTAAATATTTTATTTATTTAGTTATTTACTTTTATTTTGAATTTGTTAACTGGGGTAGAGCACTGATCCCATTAATGCTCCCACAGTTGGTGTAGTTTAGTCATCAGAACCTGAACTATGTAAATCTTTTATTTATTTAGTTATTTACTTTTATTTTGAATTTGTTAACTGGGGCAGAGCACTGATCCAATTAATGCAAGTTAATTACTTTAACAAGTTAATTGATCCAAGTTTATGCAAGGATGTTTATTTATTTGATGGCACTCATAAGTAATAGCACTGTAGTGTAAATTGCCTTGTACTAATGAGCTAATTAGCAATGCAGCGCTATTACTGTGATTCCTTGTCATCCAAATTCCCCAATGGGTAACATCTGATTACCCAGAAATGTGTATGACTATGACACCTGTGCAGGTGGAACAGCTACTCAAAAGAGCACCTACCAATGCATTACATAACACATACAGGCATAGCCCTCCATATCCCAGGACCTACATACATATTCTCACACACACACATACACACACACACACACACACACACACACACACACACACACACACACACACACACACACATCACTCACACATTGTCCCAGTGCTCACACGCATACAGATGTATAAACAAACACAGAGAAAACAACACACAAATGACATGACTTACCTCCATCTGCCATCTGCCATCTGCACAGATTTCCCTCCACTCAAAAATACAGGTGTGCTGCACAAGATTGCAACACACATTTAACACCTCAGGATCCATGCTTAGCCATAGACTTGGATAGTTTAGGTGTCTGTGAAACACCAGGTAAACAAGTACTGAAACATGGAGGTCCTGAAGGTCAAAATCACCCCAAAAATCCAAATATTAGTTCACTGCTGGCTGCAGATTCTTATCAAAGTTCCCCAAAGATCATGGACCTTAATAATATTTAGGGGTTAAATACCAAACCAGATATCTTTTTGCTAGGGGACTACAATTACCCAAGCATTTAATGGCACACTTGCACCACTAAAAATAGCATTTCACAGACTGGCATTATGGATACATGAGAGCAGACTGTAAAACTACCCACTAGAGGTGCTAATATCCTTGATCTGGTCCTTACCAACCAGTTTCCTCCTGTACCCCACACCGTATGTCCTCATATGTTATTAAATCTGACCATTAAATCTGGCCACAAATCAGTAACCTTCTCTGAGAGACTTTGTAATACCACCCAAAACCACAATAAACCACCTTTATTAATCTTTCCAAGGCAGACCTACTTCAGCTTGTAGAAGACTTAAGCATAATTACTAACAATCACTCCACAAATGGACCCGACACAGATGGCTGTGACATTCAACTTCAATTTTCAGTTTTGACTGGCACCTAAAAAGCTGAGTAGAAAAGATTGTACCTGTCCTCAATAAATATAATGATACATTTAGGAATATACCTCCCTGATGGAACTCTGCTATTAATAAACTGTAATAAAAGTAGGTAAATAATGGGAAGTTACACGAAATCCCAACTACCCTACATCAAGACCACACTGAAAAATACAGGCAACTCCATAGGTTCACAGCTGTTTACTAGGCTAATGACCACAAGGGTCTTTTTAAGCCTAGCCATACATTCCAAATCTCTGACAAGTTGTGGTACATGTGATAAGTGTAAGCAGATGATTGGAAGATGAAACATTTACAAGCAGGGGCCTGGGAGATGAACCATTTATAGGCTGCATGTGTCCATTAGAGACATAGGTGCCACACCAGGAATGAATTTCCTGTCCCCCATCCAGTTATCCAAGCTACACTTGAATTGGGTTAGGGAGGAACTCTGCTTCACATGGATGGGGAGCCTGCTCCAGAGAAGGGGTAGACTCTGAGAGGGTCTAAGTAAATTAAACGAATGCTTGAAATGTCGAATGTCATATGGTCAAGAACATATGATTGACATTTCAAGAGTTCGAAGGTTGACTTTAACGGTGCTGTACAGTGCAGAGTGGAAGAATTTCCCTTTTCTCCACTGAAGTGCAGTTTCAGATTTGGTATATTTAAGTAGGGGGGGTGTGGGGGATGCAGGGGGCTTGTCCCCCCTTCCCGCACCATTAAGGTATGTTTTTCTTTTTTTTTTTTTTTATTATTATATATTCAAACTTTCAAACATCGACCATATGTTATCGAACGTATGGTATTCGACATTTTGAAAGTTCTAATATATAACATAGACCCCTCTGAGATATGTACCTGTCTGTCCAGCAAGTCCTATTTATATCACAGGCAAGCTTAACTGCACTATTAAAATTGTAAAGCGCAGTATGAACTTAAGGTTATTATAGATACCAAATTAAACTATAAATCTTTCTTAAGTTATATTGGAAAACTGACGAATAGTGTCCAACAATCTACTGAGTTCATCCTTAATAATATCATGCATTCCAATCCCAATGATATAGCCAATATATTGGTGACAAAGTTAGTGCTAATTGTATCCCACCCACATCATTATTCCCCTATCCCAGAAAATGTACTTTCCCCAAAGTCACCTTGGAGCAGAGCTCATTTATGCAGATATAGACAACTTAACTGATCTAGACCCCACTCATTTCAGTAATGTCAAAAGAAAAACCTGTCTCTTGAACCTAGTGAAATTCTCTGAAAAGGCTATAGAGGCCATGGACAGTGGCTACCCCATGTATGTTTATCTTCATCTGGTCAAGTTTTTCAACAGTACCTTCCATGCTGGTATTATTGAAAAATCAGACAAACTTAATGTATACCCCTTTGTTGTCCACAAAATTGCAATTTGGATATCCATCAGATCCCAAGTTGTGAAAATCAATGCATCTTCTCTGAATGTAAAATTGAAACCGGTGGTGTACCATAGTGATTAGTGCTAGTCACTCTCATGTTTGGTATTTATTTCACAAACATCCAAAGCAATACCTCAGAAATATGGTTGAACAATGTTGTTGATGACTGCAAATTAAATACTATTTTCTGCTTATCTCCTGATACTGAACTACTCCAACAAGGGCTGCAATATCTACGTAACTGCTGATCTGAAATTAGAGTCAAGCTAAATGCAAAATAAATTTGCTCCCACCTCATATGTTTTAAGTGGTACTCATCTTCAAACAGATATTGTTCCAAGAGTCATGGGTTCTTATGCAGGCAATTCAGTTTTGTTTGAACAACATGTTTCTACCATAGTTAGGAAATCCTTGTGTTTTGCCAAATTAACTTTCAAGGGAATATCTTCAGTATCCAAAGAAATCATCTTACCACTGAATTCTTCCTGTATAAAACCCATAAAAAAATACAGTCCTCCCTTTGATATGTATAAACCCTAGAATATCACTGAACTGGAAAGACTCTAGTGATCTTTAACCAAGAAGATGAAAGGCTTTAAATCCTTCACATATCCTGATAGATTACCATAACACTCCATATATTCAATAGCTTATTGGTTGCTCAGACGTGATCTGTGTTTTTGAGCCATAAAAGATCCAATACAATCAGACTTATCTTTTCACAAAACCAATGGCTCTACAAACATCCATACAAGGTACCTAAATCTACATCAACAAATAACCAAGATCCACTAGAGGAGTAGATTTATTGGTCAATGTATTCCCAGACTATGGAATATGTTAATACCACAGGTCAAGCAAAGTATTACTCTATCTACCTTTAAGACTAGTCTTGACAATTGAATGGGAAGAGACAAATTTACACCAGGGTTATCTGGTGTGACCCTGTTTTATGTGAGAGGTGAGCACTATTAAGTGCTTGTAAACATTGTCAAGAATGTTTAAGACTGTCTGCTTAAAGATGTATGTGTATATATATATATATATATATATATATATATATATATATATATATATATATATATATATTGGGGAGAATTGGAAGGGCAGAATTGTTTATGCAGAAAGGAATTGATTTTTTCAATGCCTTGATTACAGTTAAACAGTTGTCAGTATGAATTGCTATAAACAGACTATGTGCATGAGTGTATTTGTGTGTATGCGGAATGTGGTTTTGTGTATGTATGTATGTATGAATGTTATGAAATGCAGATAGAAAAACAAGATGGAATTTATCATACTTGCCAGAATTTCTTTCAAATATAGTCAAACATCGGTGATGTACCCTGTAAGAAAGTGGCTGCTTTGAGGGATGAATGCGGAATTGCTTTGTGTGAAAAAGCATATTATCATTAGTCGCAAACAGACAGTGTGTGCTGAGGGGGCATTTACATGCAAGATTCTTACTTTGGATGTAATACCACAGCCAAATCAAGTGTATCCTGCCAGAACAAGAATATTTTACTAGAACAGTCTGTGAATGAAAGGTGTTGAAACATTTGTTTTCTGGTAACTGATTAACAAAATAAAGACACGGCAGTTAGTTAATATTATATGGGCGGCCACGGTGGTGCAGTGGTTAGCATTGTTGCCTCACAGCAAAAGGGTCTCTGGTTCGATCCTCGGCTGGGGTGTCTTCTGTGCAGAGTCTGCATGTCCTCCCTGTGGTCACGTGGGTTTGCTCCAGTTTCCTCCCCATCCCAAAGACATGCTGTAGGTGGATTGGACACTCTAAATTGACCCTAGGTGTGACTGTGTGTGTGTGTGCCTTCAGTAGAAGGTTGGGTGCCAGGCTGGCAACTCAACACTGTAAAACTCCACTGCCAGTCATGAGCAGACAGGTGATCCGCTGTGGCGACCCCTAACTGGGAAAAGCTGAAAGAAGAAGTTAGTTAATATTTCAGAGTTCTTATTTGCTTTTTATTACAATTTCACAGTGCATCTTCTGCAAATGTAAGATTATTTAATTCAGTTTGCAGCAAGCATGCATAACTGTATTTTCTTCACAGAGCAACTACATAATATATAAAAGTATCACATATATAATAAATTGTTTAAGCATGTATTTATTTATTTATTGACATTTGATTACCAAAAAAGTCCAATTGAGCAGTAACTCATTTACAGTGGAAGCCCAGGGAGGAAAGCTCCAACATATTACATGAAAGCAAAACAGGAGAATATAGAAAATATAAGCATATGAAATGGATTATCATATTTACCAGTACAATAAAATATAATACCATTGTAAAGATTGTCATTTTCACAAATATGATATAATACAATATAATACAGAATAACCAAATAAATACTAAGATTGGCCAATGAAAAACTAAGCATAATTTATTTACATTACAGGAGGTGAAGAGACAGAGACCTTAAAGCAAAGGTGTCATAAATAGGGAAAATCCATGTATTGAAAAGAAATATAATGAGGCAGTGGTTAGTTGAGAAAATTATTATTAATAAGTATGGGAAGCAACCAGAAAAATGTCAGGTTTCCTTATTTGTACAGCACATTTGTATCTGAACAACAGACTTCCTCAAAAGGACAAACATGATAAAACAGAAGGTTTGCAAACCTGCTGTCATTCAGTTAGTCAGTGCCATCAGATATGAAGAAGTTTGGGTAGGATCCCAGATGAAAAGCATTTAATAAAACTTGTTCTAGCAATGATTTTTTGTTCTTTTAATAGTTTGTTTTTTGCTTTTTCTTACTAAGAACTCTTGCCTTATTCCACCGGCATTTCATGTGTTGAATAACAATAAACAAATAAAAGTCAAAATGTAAGATTAAACCTTTGTTTACACATTGTGATGTTAAGAGACTTATTGAGGTCTACACAGTAAGTAAGTAAGCAATAATGCCCAACAGAGTGGCATTGTAGAGAAATAATGGTATACCAGGTGTGCTATAAGTCCTGGGCTCTATATTAGATCAGCAAATGCTTAAAAAAGTGAACGCTGATTGATCGACGTTATTTGTTCGAAAGTGGAAAATATCGAAGCAGAAGAAACTCAAATTTTTTCCTAGGGAAAGAATTTGGTTGTCCGTTTCTGTTGCTTCAGTATTTTCAGTGTTATGGTGGAAAGTTACCGGTCGGATTCAGGTAAGTGTGCGATTGTGTGGATGTGAGTGTTAGGGTGATTTAGGTGAGTTATGGTTAGGGCTCGGGTTAGGTGTGTATGCGATTGAGTGGACATGAGGGTTAGGGCGGATTTAAGTGAGTTAGGGTTAGGGAGTGGGTGAGGTGAATGTGCGATATTGATAGACCTTAGGGTTAGAGTTTGGGTTAAGGTAAGTGGGTAGTTAGTGGTGTGTGCATAGTTTAGTGTAGGGTTAGGTATCAGATTTTAGGTGTATGTGTGTGGATTTCTGTTTGTTTGGTGTGCTTGTGTTGTGTGTATGTGTTTTGGATCAGCAATTTTTTTCCCTGGGGAAATAAATCGCTGATCTGACAGTTCAAGATTGTAAGCTTTCACTTAAATTAGGTCAATCAATCAGCATTTGCTTTTTTAAGCATTCGCTGATATAATATAAACTCAAGTCCTGATAAAGCAGCAAGAGGGCCTCCTCTTCCCAGGAAGGTCCTATAATACCAATGCCAAAGGGCATTATTGCACATAGAAAATGGCATCTTTGTTTACACTTGATGATAGTATATTGTTAGGCTTCCCTGTACTTCTTCAAGCCCCAACCTCCTGCCCATAAACTTACTACCCAAGCCTCTATTCCCCAGTGCTGAAGTTTTGAATTGCTGTTTTCAGTTGAAATGACTGTCACATCAGTTTCTAAGTGTGCACCAATAGTTTTCTTCATTTTGTATGATTTCTCAATTCTTCTTGTTTCTGCATCTAGGGAGGTAGTAAATATATTGTTGGAGAAGGAGGGGCTTGCATCCCATATGAGAGGTATGGAGTGGGAGGTTTCTTCATTGGGTTGGATCCAGAACAATTTAACACTGGATACTTATTTCTCAGAAACTTAAATATTGAGAATTAGTAGGTAAATTGTCTTGCTGTGTACAGTATTTATGTTTGTGTGCCTTTTTGGATATTTTTGCTTGTTTTGATAAAAAATGTCATTTGTATATATTACAGTACTGATTTTTTGTCAATTATTTTAGAATTTATTTAAGCATAA